>NC_057725.1:38514944-38532787 GCF_004010195.1 Chiloscyllium plagiosum
CCATTCTGAAAAAGAACCTTTTATCCCAACTCTCTGCCTTCTGTTAGACAGCCAATCCTCAATCCATCCCAGCAGCTCACCTCGAACACCATGGGCCCTCACCTTGCTCAGCAGCCTCCCGTGTGGCACCTTATCAAAGGCCTTTTGAAAGTCTAGATAGACCACATCCACTGGGTCTATTGTTGTACTGGTGTTCACTAGTGAGAGGGATGATGTGAAGATTGATCTCAGGGAGATGGACTGGATTATGCTTAAAATGATTAACATAGAGAAGGGGGTTCTGAATGGTCTGGCTGGTTGAACAGTAGATACATATCTAGGGGCTGGATGAAATGCATCTCAGGCTGTTGAGTGAGCCAAGGGAGGAAATAACAAGTATGCTGGCCATAATTTTCAATATCTCTCTGACCACAGGAGAGGAGTCAGAGGACTGTAGGGCAGCCAATGTGGTACTGTTATTGAAGAAGGGAGCAAGAGATAAACCCGGAAACTTACAGGCCAGTTGGCCTATATTCAGTGGTGGGAAAAATATTGGAAACAATTTTGTAGGACAGAAGTAATTAACATTGGGAGAGGCAGGGATTAATGCAGAACAGTTTTGTTAAGAAGAGATCACAACTGACCAAAGAGGTAACCAGGTGTGTCGATTAAGGCAATGCATTTGATGTCATCTATTTGGACTTCAGCAAGGCTTCTGATAAGGTCCCACATACGAACCCATGGTTTCCAATTCCAAGTAAATTGAATCCAGAGTAGGCCGAGTGTGAGCCTTATCTGCAGTTCTGGAATCGACAATATAGGAAAGGTGTGATTGCACTGGAAATGATGCAGAGGAGATTTACCAGAATGATACCTGGGTTGGAGAGTTTTTGTTACGAAGTGAGATTGGATAGACTGGGGTTGTTTTCACTGGAGCAGAGGAGTCTGAGGCGGGAACAGGTTTGAGATGCATAAACTTATGACGGGTGCAGATAGTAAGAAGTTTTTCTACTTGGAGGGATTAGCGACCAGAGGCATAGATTTAAGGTAAGAGGCAGGAGGATTAGAGAGGACGTGAGGACTTTGTTTTCATCTAGAGGGTGATGGAAATCATGAGCTCACCTCATGAGCATGGTCGAGGCAGAAACCCTTTTAGCATTCAAGAAATATTTAGGTGTACACTTGCAAATGCCAAGGCAATGGGCCAAGTGCTGGAAAATAGGATTAGAATAGTTTGGCGGCCGTTTTGACAGGCACAGACCTGGTGGGCTGAAGGGCCTTTTACTGCGCTGCAGACCTCTGACTCTGTAATGTCAAGCAATGAGAAGGTTGGGGTCAGGTTTGCAGACTACACGCAGGCATTTTGCAAAGCAATCATCCAGTCTGCCCCAAGGTCTCCCTAGTGTAGGGATGACCATATTGTAAGCAGTAAATACACTGAATTAGATTAAGAGAAGAACAAATAAATTGCTGATTCATCTGCAGAAATATTTGGGGCATTGGGCAATGAGGAGGGAGGAGGTAAAAGAACAAGTTTTACATCTCTGAGGATGGCTCTAATTGGAAAAACAGATTAGTGCAGTTATTAGCTCAGGCAAGGATTTATATCAATTGACTGGAAATTGCTGTAATCAATCCAAGGAAGGATCCATATAGTTTGACAGACTATTGCTGGATTAATGCCAAAGTACACTGCTTACTGATTGAATGCCTGGACTACGAAGTGAAAGATTCTATCATGTAGGATAGAGTCCTGCATGACCATTGGAGATACATTATGGAACAAACAAAGCAACGCAAGAAATTTTAATCCCTTCTTATCCATAAATATATGAACACACTATCTGAAATACCCCTGTCTACTTAAAATGCAGATGGTTGGCATTTCTATGTCATTGATTTAGAGCAAAACGTCAGTTAAATAATTTTTCTTTTGCTTCAGATACAGAAAATACACCCCAGTATATTGTTGTGCAGTCTTCTCCAAAGTTTGCTGCTACATTTTTGGTAGCATATAATTACAAACATAATAGCTAGGATTTTGTGGTCAGTAGTGAAGCATAGTGGTAGTTTTAAATGTAAGACAGCTGCCTACGTGACAGCTTGGGCTGCAGTGAGAACTTGCTCTCCCGCTTGCTACATGAATTCTTTGAAGAGGTGAGTGGAAAGGCCTAGTAACAAAGGGTGCACATCCTGTGAAGCCATATCCCCTGTGACATCACAAACTCAAGATATGACACTTGAGGTCTGTTTTAATCACAGTCAAATCAGAGTCTCTGAATCAATAGCTATGTTGCTAAGTGACATGCTCGAAACTTAATATTTAAAACTGCTTCCAAATGGGGCCAGACGCACAGTTGATATCATGGTAAATTAAAATGGACTTCAAACAGAATGTTTGTCAGTCAGAAAATAATTGGCTTAATCTTGATATTGCTATTGTACCTCTAGTCCAGACTGAGATCCCCAGCTCATCCTCTTGGAGCAGAGTTAATAACAAAGCCAAACTTTTCACATTTTATGGACGGAAATTTGGGTATTGTGGCAGTGGAGAAAAAGGAAATTGTGGAAGACCACTGACCACAAAGTCGAAGTATTATGTTTGTAGTTGTGTGCTACCAAAAATGTAGGAGCAAACCTTGGAAAGGATGCACAGCCGTACACGGGGTTATATTTTCTGTGTCTGAAGTGAAAAAAAAATTAATTTACTAACTTTTGCTCAAAATCAACAACACAAAAATGCCAACTATCTGCATTTTAAGCAGACTGGGGTATTCAGACAAAGTGCTCATACATTTATGAATCAGAAGGGATTCAAATTTCCTGCATTGCTTTGATTGCTGCATAACGCATTTCCATTAGTCACACAAGACTGCATCCTAGACAGTAGAATCTTTCACTTCCTAGTCCAGCTATTCAGATCATCTGGATTGTTATAATCCCTTAAACACCACAGCCATCTATCAGTGGATGGAGTACATTTTTTGCCTGCCTATCCTTCACTTAATCTCACTTTTGGACGAGTGGACAGTGGGAGTCTCTCTCTTCCCTGGACATTTACATTCCCTATTTGACCAAATTATTGGACAGATTTGAATATGAGCATTACAATGGCATATTTAAGCAGCAATTATTCTGAGAGATCTACAGGGACCTTATGCATTAGCTCAGTATTTTGGAAGCATTCACTTTCTCAGCGAGATAAGACTTGTCCTAATCACAATCACCTTTCAATGATAATGTTCTGAATTCAAGTCACCCTCCAGGGTTTGAGCACAAAGAGAAAGGCTGACATTCCAGTACCATACTGAGGGAATGCTGCACTGTCAGAGGCGCTGTCTTTCAGATGAGAAATTACACACAAGCCTCGTCTGCTTGCTCGGGTGGATGTAAGAGGCCATTGTCTTTTTTCCAAAGATGAGTAACAAAATTAATCCTGGTGTCTGAGCCAATACTTTACCCTCAAACAGCACCATAAAAAAAATTGTCTGGTCATTATCACATTGCTGTTTATGGAAATGAGCTATCAAATTCAACAATTTTAAACAACACTAGCAAACTCGCAGTATTTCTATAAATCCCAGACAAATTCTGCAGGAATCAATGAATAACTAACCTATAAATAGTGGATAATCCCTTTGAATAGTGGTGTCCTTCCAACTGCTGAACAAATGCTTCGGTCTCCAACTTTAAGTGACAGTATTACATGAAGCAACATGGTTGAAAATGGCAGCATTATATTACAAACTGCATGCAATGGGGCATTCTCCTAATGCTGATACGAATATCCTCTCAATAAATGGTGCCAGGTAAATGTTGTCGCAGATATCAATGCATAGTGGGGATGCTATTTGATACTTTCCAAAAAGAATCAGATAAAAACTGAACAATCTACTACTTCATTAATTCATTTTGTAGATTAGATTAGATTACATTACATTACATTACAGTGTGGAAACAGGCCCTTCGGCCCAACATGTCCACACCGACCCGCCGAAGCGCAACCCACCCATACCCCTACATTTACCCCTTACTAATATTATGGGCAATTTAGCGTGGCCAATTCACCTGACCTGCACATCTTTGGAGTGCGGGAAGAAACCGGAGCACCCGGAGGAAACCCACGCAGACACGGGGAGAATGTGCAAACTCCACACAGTCAGTCGCCTGAGGCGGGAATTGAACCCGGGTCTCAGGCCCTGTGAGGCAGCAGTGCTAACCATTGTGCCACCCAAACATTAGTTTGCTCTCTTTCTATGGATGTTTCCTGACCTGTTGTGATTCACACAGAGAGTCACCCAAGGTTGGAATTGAACCCAGGTCCCTGGTGCTATGTGGTATCAGTGCTAACCACTGAGCCACCATGTCACCCTATGCCATCTCTTTAAATGTATCTCTTTAAATTTCCATAATGGTTTTTGTGGGTGACTACTAATCTTAACGACCACTTTATTAAATTAGTTCACAGAATGTGGGCATTGGATAGTATGGCAGCTTTTATTGCCCATTCCTAATTATCCTGAGATGATGGCAGTAAACCACTTTCTTCAATCACCTTCCTCAGTCCACATGGATTCTTGTGTTTTGTTGTAGTGTTGTTGCTACTGAATGATTATGCCAAGGATTGGTAAGAGTCAACCACATGATGGAGTTACACACAAACCAGATTAGGTAAGGACAGCGGCTTTCCTTCTTAAAAGGAAGTTAGTAAACCAGTTGTTTGTTTTCCCCCTAAACTTACAATAGATTTGTGGTGGTGATTGCCAATATTTGTTTTCTATTTTAAATTTACTTAAATCAACTGAATTTAAACTTCCCAGATACCATTCTAGGATTTGAACTTATGTCTCAGTTTATTCCAGGTCTCCGAATTGCTGATACAATAGCATAAACTATTATGGTCGCATGCCTATTGACAAATTGTTTGACTGCTAGCCCATATGGATGTCTACATCTGATCATTTAATTGAGACAGATATACATATCTATTTTATTTTAATATTATTAAGATCAGTTCTGAGAGAGCAAGGTTTACAAAAAACACAGGTTTTCAGATGTATTTGCTCCTGTTCTACAGACTCTTTATTTTGTCACTGACTGTCACATCAATATTTTCATCATCCAACTGGCCTTATGAATTCTAAACTCTAAGCTTGAAGAAAATCCTATATCCCTGAGCAAAACTAACAGATGATGCTAATGTGACTGCAAACCAAAATCAGTTCTGAAATTGCATGAGCAGTGTTTTGTTTGCTGACCACCTAAGCTCTAAGTTTAATACAGGGCCAGTCACTCAGCAGTCATGCATGACACCAAATGGAACCACGTGCAATCTTACCCACCTAGCAATGTTTTCTCAAGGCACAGCTGCTGTGAAATTACTGAACAATATGCTAATTAGATAAATGTAAAATCTAATGCAATGCCTTCCACTTTTTAAAACACACAGATTTAATCAGTGCTATTTGCCATGACGTCTATATGGTGTCCACTTATTGGGATTCATTAAAACAGTGGACATATTGCTTGCTTCACCAGTATTATCAATTGAAGATTACACTTATTCACAATGAGTTTTTGGTTTAAAGACACAAATATCCAAAATATGACTTTTTAATGCTATTGCAACAACTCTTAGTTTCAGACTTGCAAAGATGAAGGAGGAATGTCGGAACCTCAAAGAGAAGATAGATGCAAAATGCTTGGGTTGGGCCACTTTCTTTAAGTGTAAGATTGTGCAAGCTCCTTCATTCCGAATATTAGTACCAGATGTCAATCTTTGACTGCACTTGCAGGAGACTTCGAAGACAAGAGCCAAAATTTCCAGGAGTAGAAGGAACCACAAGTAGGAGAATACCCTTACCATGGCCAGCAGCAGGAACCAAGACTGAATTTTACAGGTAGCAGCCAAGTAAGAATTGGACACAACAGCAACTGCCCTATTCAGAGGCCAGAAGCTCAGCAGCCTCAGGACACCACTAGCAGTAATAGCCATATTACAGATAGGTGAGTGGGCCAACACTAGGTGGAAAACCCTCTGAAGAGAGTTAAAAGCAAGACTGTGAAGGAGGGAAATCCCTCCATGGAAACTGCTGGGGTTGCAAGAGCTGTCTTCACTCCCAGCAGCCCTCATTTTACTCACAAAACCCCTTCCTGCTGGGAGGCTGGTTCCCTTAAGGTAGGGGTGGGGAAGTGGGGTCTAACTTGGACAGGGGAGGGATAGAGAAGTGATGGGAGCAATTCTCCTATGTCAAGATGTCAATAGCACACTGTCCACTGAACCAGAAATTGGCAGTAGCAGAGTTCTAGGGAAATTATTTGGTAATTTCTGAAGTCAGTCTGAAGACATTTTCAGACAGGCTCAGGGACTGTAAAGCTGCCCATCTAAACTTGTACTTTCTCAGATAATCACTGTCCACATATGCCGGCCAGGAATTCCAAAGGATCCTGGCGCACAACAGTTTTTGACCTAAGTAGATCCAGTTCATCATTTCCAACCCAAACAAATTTGAAAATGGAATTTGGGGGATTAACAAAGCACTTGGGCTGGATTTTAATGCTACTCACCCAAACTCCACAATGAAATTTCATGTTTTTTTCTTTCATGGATCCCCACTTCCTTCTTACATGATCCCCTCCCCCCCACCGAGTCTTTTCCTTTCCCACACTTGTCTCAACAGCCATTTGTAGTCATTGTCTACACATCTGTACACTGGCCAAAAGCCACTTCCCATTCATAGACTGATCACTCTGGGTGAGGAATAAAGCGCTTCTTATTATAATGAGGCAGCAGCATAAAATAAGTATCACCTCAAGCTGCTACTGGGTAGGTCAGAAAAAAAAACATTCCTCCATACGATATCCTAGAGAATCAGGGAAAGAAAGGGATATAATTAAAATAGTTAGTGTTACATTTTACACTTTGATTGAGGGGGCAGTTCAGCTTGTATGTGGGAAAGAAAGCCTCATTAGGAGATGCATACTCACTAATAATCGCCTGCAATAACCAAACCGCCGACTACCATCTTCCCCAGTAAGCATGAATGAGAAGGTTTCACTGTAACAGATGATTGTTGTAAGTTACTCAAAAGCAAGACCAATAAAAACTAACAGAGAGAGTTATCCTTAAATAAATGTTGACAGATGAAATGCTTTTCATTTTCACCAAGACATCCACTGCAGTCAATTTCTACTAATCGTTTAAACAACAAGATTCCACACTGAACCATCCAAATTGACATTCTGTAATAATGGACTAAATCAATAAATCAATCAAATTATCACTTGAAGGTCTGTTCACTTGAACTGCTCTGGTTTTATTTTGGTGAAAGTGACTTTTAGTTTTATTAAGGACTGCTAAACGTGATAGCATTTCACCAGGTTATGCTGCTTTTATAACCAGGCATTGGCAGCTATAAACATTCCATACAACATCTGCTAGGCATCTACTGGTGACCATGGAGCTTCCCATCATGAATTTAATTCCAGTGAAAGTGGGAAGACGGCAGGATTTGGGCATGCCACCTCCCTTCTAATTAAGTGGTCCTACTGCTTCTCAATGCACAATCCTCCAAGTGCAGAAGATTCTGGCTACAGTTTTTGGTGGAAGGGGTTAACAACATTCCTCATTTTTTAATAAAACAAATAACTGCAGATGCTGGAGATGTGAAACAAAAACAGAAATTATTGGCAAAACTCAGCAGCTCGTTCCAATGAAGAGTTAACTCTGCTTTCTTCTCATAGATGCTAACAGACCTGCTGAATTTCACCAGCAATACATGTTTTGTTCCTCATTTTTAGTTCATTCAAATCCAACATAAACTGTCAATAAAACATTGTTGCATCTTTCATAAACATTTATAATTGCACACCAAAATACCACGTGTCCTGAATTGATTAAAGACAACCATCTTCTTCTTTACCTGATAAAATCCGATACTGGGCTCCAGTCCTTGGCATCTGGAAAGCAGAATTGTGGGATTGCTTTCAATCGTTCTTCTGCTTCACGAACTTGCTTTGTCGGCCTTTCTAGCTGTGGAGGAGGAGCAAAATCAAGTTACATAATTTTGATATTGTGAACATTTCTCATAATAACATTGTCAAACCTTTAATACTAGATTATGTAACAGCACATAATGTAACAATGCCAAATCGTACCATCGTCAGACCTTAGCCTATTGTTCAATGGAACAACACAGGATATTAAAATGCTCAAGATATCATTGTTAGACTGTGTCAGTATCTACAATTTTAATCCATAAAAATGCAATAGTATGTACTGTAACATGGTCAGATTTCAACAATTTCAATGCAACAGCATGGTGCAAAACAATCCAGGCTGAATCATTTCAGAAGGACTTGTTCTTTGTTTCTTTAGTTATATCCAGTACTGAGGCCATGATCATTTCTTGCACACTTTGACAATTAGTATGCATAACAACAATCTGCGTTATGTTTTAATTATAACAATTACTTTCAAATCTGTTTCAAAAATTAGTTTAAAATTTAAATATTTAAATTGCAGAGCAATCATTTAATTTTTAATTTGTAATAATATATTAGAAAGTACTTGGCCACTTAAGCTTCTATAGTATCCAGTGTTTTGTGTTTTTTGTCATAAATTGACACAAATCGATATTATTTATTCTAAACATTTCACCAATCCACATAACCCCAACTATATAATACAGAAATTCATGAAGGGTTCACAGAAAGTAAATAAGGATAAACCTTTCCCACTGATAGGAGGGGCAATTACTGGAAGACACTTTTTAAGAGAGCTATCAAAAACAACCAGAAAGGAACCACGGAATGTCTATTTTTTAGGCACTGAATTACGATGATCTGGAATATATTGGCTGAAAGAATGGGATAAGTAAATTTAATGATAATGTCCAAAAGCAAGTAAATGCAGAGCAATGAGAAAGGGCAGGGACATCTAACAAATTGAATAACTCTTCAAAAGAGCTACTAAATAATGATACATATTAGATATCAAAGTATAGATAAACTATGCAATCATTATGGTTAGACAATCCTAATTCTTTATGCAGAACATTGCGGCTGCCCATTTTGCTGGTAGCGAACTACCCTTAAACATCCAAAGTACATGCCGTGAGCTCTCATGTTTGAACAGTGCTTGAAATGTGCCAGACATCATATTATTCATGTTTTTGCTTGTCTAGGGTACACACCTGAAACAAGCATTTGGTACACAGAGAATGTAAATTTGATTCCTGCCCTGGTTAAAGCACCTTATCTGAGAAGATTGGGTAAAGTAGATGGACTATGTTTTGCACGCACACTGCATGGATATAATGCAATTGCAACCACTGGCAAGTTAGCTGGTTTATTTTGTATTATTATTGTTGATTTGCTATCATGATGGATTTGCTGAAATAAGACCATAAGGTGGAGAAGTGGAAGGAAGGCCATTTGGCCCATCGAGTCCACTCCACCATTTAATCATGGCTGATGGGCATTTCGACTCCACTTAGCTCCCAGTATCCCTTAATTCCTTGCAAGAACAAGAATTTATCAATCTCTGCCTTGAAGACATTTAACGTCCCGGCCTCCACTGCACTCCGGGGCAATGAATTCCCCAGGCCCACCACTCTCTAGCTGAAGAAATGTCTCCTCATTTCCATTCTAAATTGACGCCCTCTAATTCTAAGGCTGTGCCCATGGGTCCCAGTCTCCCCGTCTAACAGAAACAACTTTCCAGCATGCACCCTTTCCAAGCCATGTATTATCTTATAAGTTTCTATTAGATCTTCCCTCAACCTTCTAAACTCTAATGAATACAATCTCAGGATCCTCAGCCATTCATCATATGTTAGGCCTACCATTCCAGGGATCATCCGTGAGAATCTCCACTGGACACGCTCCAGTGCCAGTATGTCCTTCCTGAGGTGTGGGGCCCAAAATTGGACACAGTATTCTAAATGGAGCTTAACTAGAGCTTTATAAAGTCTCAGAAGCACATCGCTGCTTTTATATTCCAATCTTCGAGCTAAATGACAACATTATATTCGCTTTCTTAATCATGATTCAACTTGCAAGTTAACCTTTAGAGAATCCTGGACTAGTACTCCAGTTTTATTAATTTTTCTCACCATTTAGAAAATAGTCTATGCCTGTATTCTTTTTTCCAAAGTGCAAGACCTTGCATTTGTTCACGTTGAATTTTATCAGCCATTTTCTGGACCACTCTCCTAAACTGTCTAAATTTTTCTGCAGCCTCCCCACATCCTCAATACTACCTGCCTGTCCAACTAACTTTGTATCATCAGCAAACTTCCCCAAAATGCCCCCAGTCCCTTCATCCAGATCATTAATATACAGGTGAACAGCTATGGCCCCAACACTAAACCCTGTGGGACATCACTTGTCCCTGGTTGCCAATGTTTAGTATTTTTTTGCTAATAAGGGTTTGGGTGCAGATATTTTGGGTGTGCAACGATATTGGCCTTTATTGTATGGGTGATGGAGTATACAAGTCGAAACATGTTACTGTACAGTGCATTTGGCAAGAACTCAATTAAAGAATACAGTTTGCAGTTTTGGGTAGCTTATTTAAGGAGGGATATATTTGCATTGGAAAGAACTTCAGAGAAGCTTCATTGGGGTGGATTGAAGGGAGTTTCTTATATGGATACATTAAACAAATTGGTTGAACTGAAGAAAGTTTAGGAGCACGAGAGGTAATTTTATTGAAATAGAAGATTCTGAGGGTGCTTGACAGGGTGGATGCTAAGAGGCAGTTTTCTCTTGTGGTGAAACTAGAATTAGAGGGCACAGTCTCAAAATAAAAGGATCTCATATTTACAACAGAAACACTGAGGAATTTCTTCGCTCAGTCAGCCACTAATCCTTTGTGTTGTCTTCCCAGATGAAGGCTGCATCAATGAATATATACAAGGCTAAATTACACTTGATCTACAGCGAAATCAAGGGTTACAGTATATCAGATAGTAGACTTAAGGCCACAATCAGATCAAACAGGTTTCTAGTAAAGGGTGGAGCAGGTTTGAGGGGCCAAATACCATGTGCCTTCTCCAACTTTTTATGACCTTATTTGTTACAATATGCTACTTTTGGCTGGTATTTTGCTATATGATGAACTATTTTGGATATTTCTGGCATATTGTGGTGAGTTATGTTGGAGCTGGAAATGTGTTGCTGGAAAAGCGCAGCAGGTCAGGCAGCATCCAGGGAACAGGAGAATCGACGTTTCGGGCATAAGCCCTTCTTCAGGAATGAGTTATGTTGGATACTACTTGAGTTCGGTTATTCTCAAAATTGGATGTCATATTCCAACATGAATTCAAATTATCTAAAGGAAGAGTGATTTTAAAGCTTCTTAAAAGGTTTTGATTGGAAATAGCAGAGGAATGAGTATAGTAGTAGCACTGGGATTCAGCTCAATTTGCCACTGTGTACGCTGTGACCTTTCCCATTCTACATCTGCTACTGAAAACGTCATGGTTGTGCATTTTTGTGGGGAACCAATTCATTGTATCTTTGGCCAAACATCTGCTTAATCAACCTAACACCGATGGACAATTCTTTCTCTTTCTCGATAAGGCTCCAATCTAGCAAAAACAGATTGCACATTTGTCAATGCATACACTTTTTTAAAAGAAATACTGTTAAGTCTTTTGTTATTGTGAATCCAGATATTTATGTTTCAAGTAACCCAGTCATATTCTTTACACACTCAAATACATTTTCAATCACAATGCAAGAAGCATTACATATTTTTGCAAATTTCAAGCTCAGAAACAGACCTTCTAAAGAATCAGAGCCAAATGCACAGTGTTGGACCACTACATACAGACAATTAATGAAAATGGGCAGTTTTTTCTTGTTGCTATTTACAGTTTTAACTTATACCAGTTATTTTCCCACTGTCCTTTTTTGATTTTTGATTTGTTGTCTGTATTAACAGGCTGACTTTGTTCTCATTATTGTTTGTTTCTTATTTTCCTTTTTCACTCTATTTTCTTACCACGCTCACTGAGCCAAACTGAAATTGTGGTTCACACTTGACAGAGACAAGCAGCAGCAAGATCAGCAATGATAGCCATTTATGTGGAGAAAAGATTACTGGTTTCATAATTTCACAATCAGGGTTCCTATTAAATACAAACATTCATGTGGGTGACACAAAACTAATGATCTGAAGGCAGATTAAGTTCATATAGGAAATTAAATATTAAGAGGATACTTGCAAAAAAATTTGGTTTACCATTTTCTGTGATTTTAAAGACCGACATTTCCACATTGATTGACACAAGACTAACATTTATCTTGAACACTGGACTGTCTTTTCTAAATTAAAGCATTCACCTTTGGAAACTGATAGGATACTTCAGGGATGTATGTGTTCTTTGAAGGTTTTTTCTTCAGCGATATCACCACAAAATATTCAAAGAGTTCCCGCTCTTGCCACTCGATGAGTTCTCGTTCTAATGTGCGGTAACTGGGAGCTTTCTTTAGGACTGACTGAATATGGACCAAACGTTGGGTATGAGCTGGAAAACAAAAGAAAATCCCAATACAGTTCAAGGTGTTTTCACAGTAAACAAAGATAGTCTTGGAATTAAACAATATTAGTTATCTTAGGCATTAACCTGCAGTTTATAGATTTTGTTCTTTGCTCCAAGGTCTATCAACTATTGCATGCAGCACCAGATCACACACAATTCTGGTTTACACAGGTATAAAGGCAGCAGCATGCACTTTCATTCAAGACAGCCTGGCCTCTCACCTTTAAACCTGTCATCCGAGTCGCTCTCACTCTCACTGTTCTCATCTGTGGAAGAGATGAAGAAGCTGAGTGAAGATTCCAGCAAAGCAAAGCAAAACAAAACTTAGTTCAGGAAAGTTGAGAAAATATAGACTAAACAGTCTTTGCTCCTGCAAAAGCTGTTGGAAGTTTAGTTTCTTTGAAAAAAAAAGAAATTTCACAGTAGAATTTTGTGTTAATTCAGTAGTGTGTAAGGCAGTAGGTTAGTTTACCTCTTACTCAGCCTCATGGTTAACAATCCAAAAGAATTTTAAAGAATTTTAGCTTCTGTGTTTCAAAATATTCTTTGTCAAAATAATGATAGTTGATGTCAGCAGGGAAACATGGCAGAAGTGACACAAACACCAATGCCATGAGGGAGTGACGGCTGTCTTCATGCTGTCAGGCTCAATGATTACTTACAATCTGACAGACCGCCACGATTGTGCCTCCTAATTGCTGCATGGCAAATTCTTAATTCTGGACATGCAATTTGAATTGATCAAGAGAGATGCAATTTCTTAGTCAATTCCAACCTCAGTTGCCATCTCACAAGAACGCTGTGAAGTTTTAAAATTTTTCTGCTGCTAACTTGACCACAGAAATCAGGTCAGAATAAGTTGGCCGGTGGTCCTTTTGCTGATTGATAACATGTTACATAGAGCAGCTCCGCAAGCTCTCAAAGTAGTAAATATAGACCTATATATTCTGCAGGAGAAAAGCTGGAGAGGACAATATCAGACAGGAGGGTCACTTTTCATTCACTCTCTCACATTCTCATTCAAATGGGCACTATGGAAAATCCTGGATTTATATTTTTGGTCTAATTTTCAAGTCCTTGCATTCCTTCTCCACTCTAAGAATAAGCTTCTCACTCTAGAAATGTCATTATTCACAGTCCCTCATTTAGCGCGGCAGTCCTGCCCTCCCTAATCAGATCTCTCCACCCTCGTGACTTTAAAAGCGCTCTGAAACACTTTTCTCCACTCTGCATTACATTTTCCAACCTCCCTTCTATATTGAAGCATTCCCCTCTGATTCACCCACCACTACTATGCAGTCTTCAATGTAACACACTTTGAGATATATCCCTATATAAAGAGTATTGTAAGGTTGAGAATTATTGCCAATTGTACCACACAACTGTACTGTTCACTATAACCCTGCGTGACAGTGTCCACTTGTTTTATTAAATTATTCCAGAATATTCCAAATTAAAATAATGGTAAACAATCATTGAAATTGATCATTGAAATGTTTATAATTAATGGATGGGAATCACATAAATACAAGGGCCCTAATGTTTGCTCCAAGGTAGGGTATGCAAGTCATGATGTTGTGGGATGTCAGAGTGAGGAATGGGTGGAGCAATGTCCACTGACTCTGGACGCGGATCAGCAAACAACATTAATAATGACATCATAATTACAACTCTTGGGAAATGTTAATATACAGCAACTGTATGTGCTTGAACAGAATTTTTCAAGTCTCACTGACTCAAGTAGCCTATTTATGTAAAAAAAGTGTTAAGAGGTCTGGGGAATTAAATAACTTCACAGCCTGATATTTCTACAGATCTTACATACCCTGCATGATCATTTATCAATTTGTACTGGTTACATTGTTAATAACCAGACTAAACCCCCTCAAAAGATAAGATGATAGCCTAGACCCTAACTTGTTGTTATTTTAAAGGTAAGTGTAAGGTGTTGCATTCCAAATGCAATTTGATTGGTCAAACTATTTGACTTTAAGCAAAACCCACCATTTTTACACTAACTTAAAATTCAGACAACATAATAAAAGAAGAATTGAGTTCACCGTAACTCTATCAAAATTCTTAACAACATTTATACTTGGGATATATACTGTATATACTCCAGTAATAGTCGATTTTTTTTGACTATTTTTTAAGGTTAAATTTATGGGGTTGACTATTACATGGATACTATTATTGAGGGGCTGAAATTAATGCCTGTGAAAATTTATACTGTATCATTAGCAGAAGTCCAACTGATCTGAAAACAAATAAAAAAAAAAGAAATATGGTAATTCTGAAAACCTGGAGCGGAACACAACAGGCAGGGGACTGGAAGACCAGGAGCAGAGCGGAACAGCTAGCAGACTGGAAAGCTGGAGCGGTACACGACCAGCACACTGACTCATAAACATTGATCTGTTATCTGTGAAAAACTAGGGTCGACTTTTACACAAGATATTTGGAAAATTCCGGATTATTTGGCCAAACGTAGGGTGTCAACTTTTACATGAGATAGACTATTACTTGAGTACGTACTATAAACACTAGTAAATTAGCTGTTCCAATAGAGTAACATTTCAAACACACCATTGGCTAAAGCAAATTCAGTAAAATAGATTGTCTCACATGCAATTCCAGCAGCAGGTAAAAAAAGAACCCCAGCTTTTAGCTGTAGCAGAGAGAGGAAGAAGAGCTTCCACATCTAGCTTCAAGATCCCAGCACTTGCAGAAAGCTAAAACTAAAAATCCTAGTTCTGTGAGAGCTTGACCACACCCATTCAACCGGCTTCTAATGTTCCAACCTTTAAAAAAACCTAAGGCTTCACAGACTGTTTACTCTACTGGCTTTGAACAGATTGCTCTCCACTTGACTCAACTGTTCTTCATAAAAAGAACACAACAAATACACCTTTTAAAGCTATAGCATCGTCACCATATTTCAAAAATACTATTTATGATTTTCAGACCAATCCTTTGATTTCGAAGAGTTTGCTTTATGATTGGTGACAGGGTGACATTGGCATTCCTGTTCATCTCATCCATACAGAGGGCAACGGTCCAAAAGGAGATGTGGGACTTATCAAGTGAGGAATAACACTTGAAAATCAATACTGAGGCAATTCTTGCTTACAACTGCCTGACAGCCATCGATGCAACAGTGTTGGCACTGAATTAGGTCTGAAGCATAGCAGTTCTTTGAGCTTCCTCATCATTTGTTCAAAAAGCTTCAAATGTAAGGAAAATTTAACTTAAATAAAGCTTGTCAGATTTTAATTGGAAACCTACACTTCTTCTTTAAGCAATGCAATTCTAAAGCAAATCAAAGGAATAATAGAGGAAAATTAACTTAACTCTGGTATTTGTTACTTTGGGTCAATATGGACAAGGTTAAAGACCCCAGCAACTATTTTGTTTATTTACACTCATTCACTAAACAATTCTTTGCCTCAGACAGCTCTATCATCTTTATGGCATGTTACGTACATTTAGTTACAGAAGGCCTCAAACATATAACATAAGTCAGCTGGTATCTCTGCAGTCTAAGGAAAATCAACACAATTCCCACCCTGGGAACAAAGCAAGAATACCTAATTTTTTAAACAGCTCTCAACACACACAATAGCAAAAATGTGATTTTGGTTCTTCAAACAGTATTTGTGAATAAAAATATCGTTTAACAATGTTTATAGTTTTGGGTTGCTGAGTATTTGGCACCTGGTTGAAGACTAAATTAGAAATGCTTATCTTTTAATTTTCATTTTTATGCATTTTTTTCCCTGCTAAGCTGTAACGTGATCCCGAGGCCAATATTCTTTTGCTAATCCACTAATGTTTTTCCTTGTGGCCTGTCCAGTTTTGCACTGTAAATATTTAAGTATATAAATGGTAATTACAGTGATTTTTAAGAAGCATTTTACCAATTATTTTAAATTTCGAATGGGATTAGAACTGTAGATGAAAATCAATCTCAAAATGCTTTCCTGTCATGGGTTCTGTTGGACCAAGGTGAATACCTACTTATATGGTTGAGAGATCATTACAAATGGGCTGCCATTCTGTATTTGGGTTTGAAAATACAGAAATACAGAATGGCAGCCTAAAATACAGAAGGATGAAAAGAGAAATGTGGGACAATTAACTGAGAATTTAAGCTTTCCAACAATTCATGACTGGTATTTGCAAAGTAGACCACAATCACTTCTCAAAATAATGGCCTGAGAGAAACGGGGGAAAGTTGTTCTCTTACAGAAAAACCCTTGAGGATTTCTTAACTGAGAGGGCTGCGCATCGTCCTGTGCCAAATAGTGGATGATTTAACTGTTTTAATTGTTTGGCGTTCATGTCCTCTTATTTTTATTGGAGGAGTAAAAGGAAGGTGATTTGGATAAAGTACCCAAACCATGCTGGCAACTGCATATTTCCTTACCTCGCAGGGATGCATTTTCAAAATTTGATAGCGACAATTTCTTCAGCCTTTTCTTCCCTCTTTTTGCACTATAGATGCCATTAATTTTCCGGACAAGCTACAAGTTAAAGAACATGTTGAAAGATTTTAAGTAGTTCATTCAAGTTAGTTTCTGTCAAGTGTCAGTATATTATTCATATTTGCTAATTAGTGGAAATTAAATTCGATTTGTTAAATAAAGGACTAGTCTCAGTACTGAGCGCAATAATTTATTTGATTGTCATAAATACCCATCTGGTCCATCAGTATTCTTCAAGCTGTCATTACCTGGTATGTCCTACATGTCACTCCAGGTCCACTATCTAGGTCACTCTCAACTGCCCTTTGAAATGGTCATGCAAGCCACTCAGTTTCACCAAGGTTCTACAGAAATGTCTAGTCAGAATACAACCTGACAGACTACCTGCCTTCAATGTAGCCACTGAGAATGACAAAGCCAAACACGGTCACGTCAACTAAGCAAAAGCCCTCCCCAACCTGGAGACTTTGTGGCAAAGCTAAGAGAGCTGCCATTCTGTTGTGTGGCATTACTGCTATACTAAATGGGATAGATTCAGATCACGTCAACTAAGAAAAGCCCTCCCCAACCTGGAGACTTTGTGGCAAAGCTAAGAGAGCTGCCATTCTGTTGTGTGGCATTACTGCTATACTAAATGGGATAGATTCAGATCACGAGATTAGAGTGGTGCTGGAAAAGCAGCATCCGAGGAGCAGGAAAATCGAGGTTTCAGACAAAAGCCCTTCATCAGAATTAGAGACAGGGTGCCTGCAGAGTGGAAAGATAAATGAGAGGAGGGGAAATGAGGAAACTGGTGAAATCCGAGTTCATCCCTTGTGGTTGGAGGGTT
>NC_057725.1:38549443-38613085 GCF_004010195.1 Chiloscyllium plagiosum
GGATGAACCTCAGGAACGGTTATGAAACTTTTTATTCCTGATACAGTAACTGATATCGTCAAGCTAAAGATTTTATGATATCAATTCAAGCAGAATAATGATATCGCTACTATTATAAAAACAAAATACTATTCAAAACACAACTAAAATCACAGACTGGTTCATAATAACAACAACAATGTGAATAAAATTGTGATTTTAACAGAATGAACATGTTCTCAGAGTGGTATATGACAAAATTTCGCATAAATTTGCACTTAAATTAGATAAAACCTTACTAAAACATTTTTCCTACATCACATCCGAATGATAATACTCAGTACTTCACTGGATGAGTACTTCATGTACTGAAATTTTGGAGTGAGACTTGACCCCTAGATTAAAGTTTTGTGGAAAAATCATTTATAAAATAATTATAATGCGAGAGAGTGATTGGTCTGCTTCATGATGAATTGCCGCTTTTTAACAGACACTTTTCCATATTTTTGATTTTCTATGGTTCAACCAGCTTAAAACTGAATTAATTTTAGAAAATAGCAAGCTCTGTTTTACCAGATATCTTTTGACAGGCGAGTTTTAAGTTTTCTTTCATAACCTGTAACTAGTGCTTTTTGGCTTAAAATCAAAAAGTAATCAAAATCATAAAACATCACTTAACCCTGAGCCATTGTTTCTTTAATGCTTAACATGTTTATTTCATTTTCAATTTTTTAAACTAATTTTTTGATTTTGTCAAGTTATGAAACAGCTTACATTTCCAAATCAGCTTACTTAGATAGACAGTAAATGATCACTACTTTCCCAGTTCTGTCCTCTACTCCTCTAGCCTTGTGAAAACAGACAGACCCAAAAGTATTCCTGTTTGAACTAGATGAGAACTTCTACTGACTTAAAGCAAAAGAATTACCTGGGGAGGTGTAGCGTACTTCCTGTCCTGAGGGGACCACATCCTGTGCAAAGAGTCTAGGGAATTCTCAGATGACAGCTGCAGTTTTCTGCCAGGGTAGCGGCCTTTCAGTTCCACATCTTCATAAGGATTTTCTTTAGGTGTATCTGTGAAGCAATGCAGGGGAAAAACACAGACTGATTCACCAGAGTCATATGAATCTAAAAATATTTCCTCAGCTGGCAGACTGTTCGAGACAAACTGCTGTTTGCAGTTATTTTTCTTCTTTTGTTTTGGTGTTTTAACCAGAATTTTGTTAAATCACAAAGTCCTTTTTAGAAAGTAAACGACAGAAGAAAGCCTTCATAACTCCCGTACAATGCTTAACATAATTGTGCAGCTCTAGTGAGAGAGAACAGGATGTGATGTCACTTGGAGTATTGCTTAAGATTCAGTTTAAGAATTTTTAAAAACATTTGGTGACTCATTTTCTGACCCTAAACTCAAGAACGGTTCTATTCAGCTCATCAACAGTGTGTCACTACTTTTTTTAATGCAGAATACAGTATTTTACAAAACATCAAATGCAGTGTTATTTAATATTGTTTCAATTAAATAGCGTCACATTAGTTTTGGAATGTTTCAACTAGCAATAGAAAAGTCCTCACTCAAACCCAAGGCCTCTCAAAGATACAGTTTCTTTACAATAAAAGTTTGCCTGTTAAGATTTTACTATGAAACAGCAAATGCATTTGTGTTAATTTGCTTTCTCCATTTGAACTTACGAAGACTTGGAAAACTTTGTGCTATCTATATTGTCAGCAGAAAGATATTCCTGGCTCTCTCAGACTTTACTCAAGCCAGTACCTGCCAAAGGTATTCTCTACGTATAAACCATGTTGGTCACATCTCAAAGTTTGTTGACTTCTGAAACATACGGAGCAATCATGATGAACTATTAACCTGCATCTGTTGATTCCAATACAGGAAGCCCACACATCTGATGGTGCTTGCTCAGTTAACTAATTATAGTGTAGGGTCAACATTAATTGTGCTGCACACCTGAGCAAGGGTTGGAAAATTGTGAGGAGGGGTCACAAGTTAAAGTTAACATATACTTCAGTGTCTTTAAGTTTGAAAAGACCAGATGATGAAAGTAATTTTGCTATGGAAATGACACAATATTGGGAACAATGTAGCAGTGGGTGTTAAGGTGTTCTGATGCTGTACTGGAGGCCTTCATATAGGGGGTAGAGAGTATGTGAGACACAATAGATGGCCAGGAGACCCTCCAACAAACTTTGCTAAGACATAAGACCAGACAGCTGTAGTAGTTAACAGCCTGAGGATCTGATGCAACTCACAAAATGTTCAATTGCATGTCAAGGAATGTATAAAATGATCCATCAGACCATTAATCTCTCACACTAATCAATGCACCACGTCCTCACTCAATTACCAATAATCTCCATGTGTCTCAACACATAAATAACATGCATAACTTCACCTTACTCTCATACACTTGATACTATTACAAGCCTGATATCCCATTTTGATCTTTGAAAATAATGCCAGCTATTCAATTATGACAATGTATAAAATCTTTGCATTACAATTACTGACACATTCTTTCTTGTAGGACAAGAGGCACCAGCACATAACCGGGGGAGACAGGTGTAGCTGCATGTCCTTACTTGGAGTAGATAGTCGTCATCATTAGAAACTTCATTACTGAGGTTGCGACTAGAGAGAACCGAAACCATCTAAGGCCTGATACCTTCTTCTTCACATCTCCTTTCACAATCATAGAATCATTTCTGATTTACAAGTTAGAGATGATATAATCAAACACCTCTTGTTTACTCATTTCTCCATCTCACCACAACCCTAGCCTTGTATCTATCTCTTTGCAGATACCCAAGAACTGCAACATGGCCAAATGGTGGTGAAAGACCAAGAGATGAACGAAACACACTGAAGGACCACCAATGTCACTTACTCTCAGAATGATTGTTCAAGACTTTTTTAAAATTCATTCACAGGAATGAAAATGTTGCTGGCTGGTCCAGCATTTATCATCCAAACCTAGTTGCCCTTAAGATGCTGGTGAGCTGTTCCACTTTGTCTTGGATATGAAAGAAAAAAGAGAAAGTGAGGACTGCAGATGCTGGAGTTCAGAGCTGAAAATGCGTTGCTGGAAAAGCGCAGCAGGTCAGGCAGCATCCAAGGAACAGGAGAATCGACATTTCGGGCATAAGCCCTTCTTCAGGCATTCCTGAAGAAGGGCTTATGCCCGAAACGTCGATTCTCCTGTTCCTTGGATGCTGCCCGACCTGCTGTGCTTTTCCAGCAACACATTTTCAGCTTTGTCTTGGATATGGTCAAGCTTCATGAGAATTTCATAGTTTTATTGTAAGAGAAGCAGGAATAGGCCATTTGGCCCATCGAGATTGCTCCGCCATTCATTAAGATCATGGCTGATCTATCCATCATCTCAGCTCCTCTTGCCTGCATCATCCCCATAACCCTTAATTCCCCTACCATGCAAAAACCCACCCACCTGCGTCTTGAACACATTTAATGAAGCTGCCTCTACTGCTTCCTTGAGCAAAGAATTCCATAGATTCACTGCTTTCTGGGAAAAGCAGTGCCTCCTCATCTCTGTCCTAAATCTACACCTCCTAATCTTGACACAATGTCCCCTAGTCCTCGTCTGACCCACCGACAGAAACAACTTGCCTGCCTCTATCTTATCTATCCCTTTCATAATTTTATATATTTTATAAGATCCCCCCTCATTCTGTTGAAGCTGCACTCATTCAGTTAATAGGAGAGTATTCCATCACATTCCTGACTTGTAGATGATGGACAAGCTTTTGAGAGTCAGAAGATGAGTTACTCACTGCAGGATTCTTAATCTCTGACCTGCTATTATCACTGGTTTTTATATAACTTGTACAGTTTAGTTTCGGTTTAAAAGTAACCCCTAGGATGCTGACAGTGGACAATTTCGCTACATAATGTCACTGAATGCTTAGGAACAATCGTTAAATTCTCTCTCATTGTCTGGACGTTAACTACCACTTGCCAGCCCAATCCTGGATATTGTCCAGGTTTTGTTGCATTTGGACATGGACTGCTTCAGTATCTAAGGAGTTACAAATAGCGCAATCATTAGCAAATATCCTCACTTCAGACATTGTAATGGAAGGAAGGTCATTGATGAAGAATCGAAAGATGGTTGGTCCTAGGACACTACTCTGAGGAACTCCTGCAGAGATGTGCTGGAGCTGAGGTGACTGACCTCCAACAACCACAGCAATCTTCTTCGTGCTAAATCTGAGTTCAATCAGCAGAGTTTTCTCCCCGATTCCTATTGACTCTCATTTTGCGAGAGCTCCATGATACCACACTCAGTCAAATTCAGCCTTGATGTCAAGACAATGAATGCATACTTTATAGGAAATGTTAGAGGATCTTCAGATGGTGGGACACAGGGAATGAATCGGAGGTGGCAGTCCACTGAAGGGCAAGGACACACACAGGGTCTGCTGCAGAGATGTGTGATGAAGGCTTTGCAGGGCTGCCCTTCAGAAGAAGGCTGGTATAGATAACAAATGCTTGGTGTATTGGTAAGTCTGCTAGAAAGACTGAAATCAATATTAAGAAGCATGGAGAAGACAGCATCAACCACCAGCACAAGGTTTTAGCCAACTTTTCTCAGCTTGCAAGGAATGAGCAAAGCCATATTATTTTGGGCGGCACGGTAGCACAGTGGTTAGCACTGCTGCCTCACAGCGCCAGTGACCCGGATTCAATTCCCACCTCAGGCAACGGACTGTGTGGAGTTTGCACATTCTCCCTGTGTCTGCGTGTGTTTCCTCCAGGTGTTTCGGTTTCCTCCCACAATCCAAAAATGTGCAGGTTAGGTGAATTGGTAAATTGCCCGTAGTGTAAGGTGAAGGGGTAAATGTAAGGGAATGGATCTGGGTGGGTTGCGCTTCGGCGGGTCGGTGTGGACTTGTTGGGCCGAAGGGCCTGTTTCCACACTGTCAGTAATCTAATCTAATATTACTCTTGCTGACCGAACCACAATGTATCATTTGATAGCCAATGACTCAGTTTCCATTGTAGCATAAGCAGATGCAGCTCAGTCTCGGCACTGCAGTGGAAGTTTATGCAAGCTCAGATTGCTATCATCATTGCTTAGAATCGCAGTGCTGAAACAGGCTTGCTGTGAGTCACCCTCTACCCTCCAGGTCATTATTAGGAGCACAAATCTGTTGTTCCATGTCAGGATAACAGTATTCATGCTCTCACTGCTATTATTCTGCCAGTTTGTGCTGCTTCCTGCTCCTGAATGTTCTACCTTGCAAGCTAAAGTGGGGACATCAAATGGCACACTGAGTTTCATCGATGGCATCAATGGTGTCAGAGCAGCATTATATATTGATCCTGGTGTCAAATACCTTCAAATTCAGGGACCATACAATGAGTTCAGGTGCTTCACAGCAGGAAGCAACAACTTATATCACTTAGCATCGATACAATAAAATGTCCAAAGGTGTTTCAGAAAAGCATGATAAAACCAGGACGACACTGAGCCACCTGAGGTGATATTAGCTCAAAGCTTAGACAAAAAGGATCTTCATGGAACATGATGATATTGAGAGACAGAGAGGTGTAGGGAATGCATTTCAGAGCATGGGGCTTTGACAAAAGATGACATGATCATCAACAATGGAGCAGCCATACCGGAGTAGGCATAAGAGACCAGAACTTGAGCAGCTCAAATATCACAGAGGGATTAATGACTGGAGGATATTCGAGAGGTATGCAGGGTCATGGAGGAATTTGAAACAAGGATGAGAACTTAAAAATCAATGTGCTGCTGACCTGGAACTCATGTTGTTCAGCAAGAACAGGCATTAGGAGAATAAGAGAAAATAGTATTTTAAAGAACAGTTTTGAATTACTGCACTTCTTTTCACAATGGCTTGGTTAGAAATGAGCATTTGCAGACCTGGACGCAAAATAATCAAAAGAAAAGTTTTGTATTTTATTTTACAGAATCCTTAAGTCCATCAAGTATAAACTTATTGGAGCTTTCAAGGAATCACTGAAGAATTACAATGTCAGGTAAGAGCGGCAGTATTATATTTGTATAGTACAAGGTATAATTAAATGGCTCAGGTGGTTGTTTTTATGAAAACCTGAAGGTGAGGGTAACAGTGAAGGCAAGAGCAAAATATGATCAAATGAAATACAGAAAACAAAGAAATCATAATACAGTAAATGGTACATCAAAATAAAGGATTCAGTGAATGATGAAAGTGATAAATTTTTATACATTTATGGGATGTGCGTATCATTGGCCAGACCAATATTCATTGCCCAACCCTAATTGCCCAGAGGGCAGTTAAGAGCCAACCACATTGCTCTGGGTCTGCAGTCACATGGAGCCCAAACAGGTAGGGATAGCAGTTTCATTCCCTAAGGGACATTAGTCAACCAGATGGGTTTTTCCTGACAATTGGTCGCCAACACTTCTCAGCAGTCCAGAACAGTCCTTTTCTCTGTTTGAGGGAGAAGGAAAAACTGCTCATCATTGACGCCTTCATGCTGTGCTTTTATGCCTGACACAGCACAGGTCAGACTGCTTTCTATTACAATATCTGGTGGGTAAATTTTAACTAAAGGTCGACTCCAGTGGGGTAAATGGCCTGCAGGCAAGCCTGAACTACCTTGGCAGATGGGTTTCATTTCTATAATCCCATTGTGTTGATCAGCAGCTGTTCAGTCAATGGAAGGGGGCATTGGTTAGATATGGATTTTAGATAGGGTCACAGCGTAACAGAGGAGGGGGTTTCTAAGCAGGAGGAATATTTGTGTTTCAGTGAGGAAGATGATACAGCATGGTGGCTCAGTGGATAGCACTGCTGCATTGCAGCACCAGTGACTTGAGTTCAATCCCAGGCTCAGGTGACTATCTGCGTAGGTTCCTGCCAGGTGCTCAGTCCAAAGATGTGCAGGTTCTGTGGATTGGCTATGCTAAATTATCCCATAGTACCTAGGGAAATGCAGGCTAGGTGGATTAGTCATGGTAAATGTGAGATTACAAGGATAGGGTGGGGGCTAGTTCTGGGTGTGATTCTCTTTGACAGGTTGGTGCAGGACTTGAAGGGGCGAATGGCCTCTGTCTGCGCTGTAAAAATTCTATGATGAGGAGACCTTACCAAAAGCTTAGTCAAGGAGATGTGTTTAGGAAACTATTAAAGCAGTCCACATTGACTACAAGCACAATAAAACCAATGGGCTCTCCATTGACAAATGAATAAACTACTGACTGTTTAAATATTTGAAGCCATGAGTTGCTCTTTATGTAAAACGTTTTGTCAATACCTTCACAAATCAAAATTGTACCCAGATAAGATAGTGCTTGAAGCCTCTGTAACTGATAGTTTCATGGACTAGTTGACTGATATGTTTCTACTCCTATAAGTAAGCTAGCTTTTTCCCCCCTAAAAATGTACTTGAGAGTGGATGTACTCTTATTCTCTGCTGGAGATCAGCATTTGCCATTCTTATTTTATGACTCGCTACTAATGAGCAAAGTATATACTCGATTAAATGGCATGGAAGGGAAATGTTTGGCATGGAATGCAGGGAATTAGTTGGCACTGAATTAGCATGGAGGAGCCAATGAGTGGGGATGGGGAAGGGATATGAAGAAGACTAATTGAACTCATATTTAAAAGTTCCCAAATGCTGGCTTTGTTTCACTATACCTCTGAGGATTCATGAACCACAGGTCATGGAGAAGCTACTCCAACTCCATAAAGATGCAAGGGGATAGGAGATGGTGAGGAAGATACTAGGACCCCACAATGGGCCTCATGCAATAGAACATAGAAGAATACAGCGCAGTACAGGCCCTTCGGCCCTCGATGTTGCGCCGATCCAAGCCCACCTAACCTACACTAGCCCACTATCCTCCATATGCCTATCTAATGCCCGCTTAAATGCCCATAATGAGGGAGAGTCCACCACTGCTACTGGCAGGGCATTCCATGAACTCACGACACGCTGAGTAAAGAACCTACCCCTAACATCTCTCCTATACCTACCCCCCCCTTGAGTTTAAGAGATCTTGCTTTTAGCTCGTTTTAACGAGCAGAATTAAGGAGAAGCCCAAAGCCTTTTATTCTTATGTAAGAAGCAAGCGGGTAACTAGAGAAAGGATTGGTCCACTAAAGGATAATGAAGGAAGGCTGTGTGTCGAACCTGAGAGAATGGGTGAGATTCTGAATGATTACTTTGCATCAGTGTTCACTGAGGAAAGGGACATGATGAATGTTGAGATTAGAGATAGAAGTTTGATTACTCTGGATCACGTTGACATAAGTAGGGATAATGTGTTGGGTAGGCTCGAGGTCATTAAGGTTGACAAATCCCAGTACCGGATGGGGTCTATCCCAGGTTGCTGAGGGAGGCGAGAGAGGAAAAAGCTGGGAATCTGACAGATATCTTTGTCGCATCCTTAAACAAAGTGAGGTGTTGGAGGACTGGAGGGTTGCTCATGTTGTCCCCGTACAAGAAGGGTAGTAGGGATATTCTGGGTAACTACAGACCAGTGAGCCTGATGTCTGTGGTGGGAAAGTTGCTGGAGAAGTTACTGTGGGATAAAATTCATTTATATTAGGAAAAGAATGGGCCTATCAGTGATAGGCATCATGGTTTTGTGCGTGGGAGATTGTGCCTTACCAACTTAATAGAGTTCTTTGAGGAAGTGACCAAGTTGATGGATGAAGGAAGGGTTGTTGATTCCATATACACCACATCTACCGCTTTCCCCTCGTCCACCTCCTTAGTCACCTTCTCAAAGAATTCAATAAGGTTTGTGAGGCACAACCTGCCCTTCACAAAACCATGCTGACTATCCTTGATCACATTATTCCTATCCAGATGTTCATAAATCCTATCCCTTATAATTCTCTCTAAGATTTTGCCCACAACAGAAGTGAGACTCACCAGCCTATAGTTACTAGGGTTATCCCTACTCCCCTTCTTGAACAATAATAGAGCTGGCCAAGTCAGGAGTTCAAGCTGCAAGTCTTAACTGCCATTTTAAAATGACACCAGAATCATTCCAACTCCATGAAAATCCTGGCCTAGTCCTCAGGCTGTACATCAATGTCTTAGAATTTGCACTCTCACTACCATTATGGTATAAATATAGCTTTCACCTAGCAGTTAATGCTTTAGTAACAGGGCATATTGAATATCAATAGAAATGGCTCTTGATGTGGAAATGTCAAAGCATAGCTTAGTGAGAGATAGGATTTCAGAATTTACAGAATGGTTGGGGGGGAAAGGTAATGACTGGTTTATGAGAGATACACAACAATAATGTAACAATCTTTTTATTAGGACGTGGGAAATTCAAGGGAGCTTTTGATAAATATTTGCAAACATAAAGTCCCAGTGTTGGTTTAATCACAAGAATAGACATTCCAGGCATGTTATAATAAAAAGTTCATTGAAGCATCAAACTGGAAACTGAACCAGTCTAGTCAGCTCAGTGAACACAATAAATATTACACAAGCATTCAGGGCAGAGATATCTTCAAATATTAACTAGGCACTCAAAACCTTTTCTGTCCATTGCACAGTCTACCACTAATTATTAGTGGTTGCCAATTTTTGGGGAAGTCAATTTTAGGATTTTTAAAATTTCTTTTTTCTTCACAGAATGACTTTGGTGAATGAGGTAGATTTAAGGCCTGTACTTCAAAATAAAGTGAGGTTACAGGAGATTAAAGACACAAACTGTCAGCATTTTAGAATGAGTGCTAAAGCTAGTTTTAAGTGGAGAGAAATGGGGGAATGGGGGTTGCAGGCGGCCTTAAACTTTGGTTGTGGTATCTGAAGGACTGTTCCTACTCTTCTGGGGCCACAAAAATACTTACTTTTGGGTCCATTCAATTCTCTTCAGAAAATTCACAAGATTACAATTGAAATTGCATTCAGATCTTGATGATGCCTTTTGATCCCAATATTTAAATAAAGATGAATCTCACTAGCCTTTGAGTCATTACACATTCAGAAGCCAGTGTCAAGATCTCTCTTCGTGGGATCTGGACAATGACTGCTGTTTCTACCACATCATTAGGATTAAATCATTCTCAATATGCTTGGACCACAGGATGTCTCTGCTAAAAACATCACAATTGTGGACCAAATATTGCCCTTTTTTTGATGAAGTAAAACAGATCAATTAGAAAATACACAACAACATCAATTGAAATATAAAATATAAATTTAGTATCTCCACATCCAGATAAATTGGCTCTTCATACAATCAATTGTTTTCAATTGTTGTAGAATCAAGAACTTTACAACACAGAAAGCTGCCATTCAGACTGTTATGTCTGTGAGAGCCAAATAATAACTTTCTAGCCTCAACCTGATTTCCAGTCGTTTTGTTCGTTGCCCTGTAGTTTACTACAGAAACCATAGAAATGATACACACAGAAGGGGTCATTCAACCTATCTTGTCCATGCCAATCCAAAGACACCCACATGCCCTTTATAATCCCATCTTTCTGCACATGGCCCATAGCCCTATAACCTATAGCACATTTAAGGTGCAGATTGAAGTACTTTTTAAAAAGAGTTTAAGGTGCCCGTCTCCAACTCAGGCAATGGCATCCAGACACTTATCATCCCCGTATTAAAAAAAAGACTTTTCTCACATCCCTCTAATATTTCTGCCACTTCACTTGAATTTATAGCTCGGCCAATTTTTGTACTGTCAGTAAATTTCCCAACTGTGCCCCTTATATTCAAGTCCAAATCATTAATGGAGAAAAGAAACAGCAGGCTTCCCACATCAAGCTCAACAGGACACCATTTGAAGCAGTTTTCCCATTCGCAAAGGGCAGCCATTGACTATTACCCTTTGTTTCCTGTTACTAAACCAACTTTGGATCCAATTCAACAAATTACCCAGTAACCCAGGGGTTTTTACTTTTTGACCAGTCTGCCATGTATGGCCTTGTCAAATGCCTCACTAAAATCATTGTAGACAATACAATATCCACTGCACTACCCTCATCAACCCTCCATCATTGCCTTCCCTTAAAGTCAAGCTGACTATCTCTGTCCAGTCCATGCCTTTCTAAGTTTATCCAACTTCTCAGGATTGATTCTAACAATTTGTTCATCACTGAATTAAAGCTAACTCGCCGATAAATGTTTGGCATTTCCTTTGTACTCTTTTAAAACAATAGAACTACATTTGCATTTCTCGAGCACCTCACCAATTTCTAGTGAAGATTGGAAAGTAATCTTCAGAGCATCTGCTATTTCCTCCCTGACCTTCTTCAACATCCAAGAGAACAATCCATTCAGCTCTGCCGACTTATTCACCTTCAAGGATGCCAACTCCCCTAATACTTCCTCTCTTGTTACGATTAATTTGCCCAGTATTTCACACTGCTCCTTTTAGACTACTATATCCATGTCATCCCTTTTCTTTGTATATAAAGAAAGGAATGAAAAATTAATTTAAAGTTCTTCTCATAGCCTCTGGACCTTCACACAAGTTTCCTTCTTTATCTCTCATAGTTCCCACTTTTTCTTTAACTATCCCTTCGCTCTGTATATTGGTAAACCATTTTTGAGTTTTCCTTTATCTTGCTTGCTCATTTTTTTTTCCATTTCCCCTCTTTGATTTCCTTAGCTCCTTTTTCTCTTGATCCCAGTACTTTCTATACTCCTCTATGCTATCTGCAGTGTCGAATTCTTTGTGACTATCACAAGCTTTCTATTTCTGTTTCATCATCCCCTGTAATTTTCTGGACAACCAAGGAAATCTAGCTTTGGCAGTACCATTCTTAATTTTGGAAGGGACATGTCTGCTTTGTGCCCTAAAGATCTCACTTTTTAGTGTCTCCCACTTTTTTGGTTTCTTGCTAATTTATCCTTTAGAGGTCTTGTCCAGACCAAATCCATCAAAAATAAAATTTACCTTCCCCCAGTTTAAAATTTTTATTCCTGATTCCTCTCTATCCTTTTCCATAATAATATTAATTCTTACTTAATTGTAGTCACCATCTCCACTATAGTCACTCACTGTCACTTCATCCACTTGATCTTCTTCATTTTCCAAAACTAAATCCAGAATTGTCTCCCCTTTTTTCACGTGTCATGTATTGTTTAATTTTTTTTTCTCTGGAGCCAGTACATGAAATTTTCATGCACAATGCCCTGTATATTGTTTGAAACCAGTTGATATTGGAATAGTTAAAGTCTCCTACTCTTATTCCTATAGGCAGAAATTTGTCTACACATACGTTCTGATACCTCCCTCTCACTATCTGGGGATCTGTGATATACTTCAAGTAGTGTGACTGCCACATTTTATACCTAAGCTCAACCCATAAAGGCTCATTTGTTAACCTATTTAATATATCATCCCTTCTTACACTGTAACCAGTACTGCTGCCCACCCCTCTTTATTTTTGTCACCCACTCTATCCTGTCTGAAAACTCAACATCCAGGGATATTGAGCTGCCAATTCTGCCCTTCCTTTAGCCAGGTTACTGTCATAGCAATGACATCATAATGGCAACTGTCCATCTGTGCCCTTAGTTCATCTGCCTTGTTTGTAATACTTCTTGGATTTACGTATAAACAGATCAATCCCATCAATTTCCTTTGCTGGATGCTTTTTAATCCTCACTCCTGTCTTTACAAGTTGCTGAGTATGTCATTAACTAATATTCCACCTCCTGTTTCCTGATTGGAATCTGACCTCCGGAAGCCTACACTTTGGTTTCCATTCCCCTTCCATACTAGTTAAAAACTGAGCTGGGAATTTGTGTTGCAGACGTTTCGTCCCCTGTCTAGGTGACATTCTCAGTGCTTGGGAGCCTCCAGTAAAGCGCTTCTGTGATCTTTCCTCCGGCATTTGTAGTGGTTTGAATCTGCTGCTTCCGGTTGTCAGTTCCAGCTGTCCGTTGCAGTGATCGGTATATTGGGTCCAGGTCGATGGTCGAGAGAATACGTAACAGAGAATTCACCACAAAGGTACACAGGAAAGCCACACACACAGACCAAGTCCTGAACTACGAAAGCAACCATCCCAACACACACAAACGAAGTTGCATCAAGACACTATTCAAAAGGGCCACAACACACTGCAGAACACCAGAACTGCAAAAATAGGAAGAAGAACACCTATACAATGTATTCGCCAAAAACGGATACCCGCGCAATTTCATCAACAGATGCCTAAGGGAAAGACAACGGAACAAGGACATGCCGCAACCCAAAGGACTAGCCACACTACCATACATCAAGAGCATTTCCGAACTGACAGCCAGACTACTGCGACCACTAGGACTCAAAACAGCACACAAACCAACAGCCACTCTCAGACAACAACTCACCAGAACGAAAGACCCGATACCCAGCACGAGCAAAACCAATGTAGTGTACAAAATCCCATGCAAGGACTGCACAAAACACTACATAGGACAGACAGGAAGACAGCTAACAATCCGCATCCATGAACACCAACTAGCCACGAAACGACACGACCAGCTATCCTTAGTAGCCACACACGCAGATGACAAGCAACATGAATTCGACTGGGACAACACTACTATTATAGGACAAGCCAAACAGAGAACAGTCAGGGAATTCCTAGAGGCTGGCACTCATCCACAGATTCAATCAACAAGCACATCGACCTGGACCCAATATACCGACCACTGCAACGGACAGCTGGAACTGACAACCGGAAGTGGCAGATTCAAACCACTACAAGTGCCGGAAAAAAAGTCACAGAAGCGCTTCACAGGAGGCTCCCAAGCACTGAGGATGTCACCTAGACAGGGGACGAAACGTCTACAACACAAATTCCCAGCTCGGCGAACAGAACCACAACAACGAGCACCCGAGCTACAAATCTTCTCACAAACTTTGAACTAGTTAAAACTGCACCAGCTCGAAGTGAAAGACATTTTCAACCTCCCTCTAATCCTTCTAATTCCAATTACTTTCAATCTACACCCTCTGATTATTGCCCCTCTTTCCTCCTGCCAACCTATTTCTAATTTGGAGAAGCCAGTGCTAGACTGGGGTGGACAAAGCTAAAACTCACAACACCAGGTTTATTTGGAAGCACTAGCTTTCAAAGTGTTGCTTCTTCATCAGGTGGTTGTGGAGCAGGACCATAAGACACAGAATTTATAGCGAAAGATTATAGTGTCATGTGGCTGAAATATATTAATTTGGTTTGTTCAGCTCTAAATGCCAAAACTCCAAATGATTTAATTTAAGTTTTTTAATATTTTTCAGCCGCATGACACTGTAACCTTTTGCTATAAATTCTGTGTCTTATGGTCCTGCTCCACAACCATCTAATGAAGGAGCAGCGCTTCAAAAGCTAGTGCTTCTAAATAAACCTGTTGGACTATAACCTGGTATTGTGAGATTTTTAAACTATTTCTAAGCCTTTCACAGTTTTGCACACCTCAAATTTAGTCTCCTCTCAGCCTTTTCCATTTCATAGAAAATATCCTCCTTCAGCCTATCCAATACTTTCTCCTGGATCAAATCCTCCAGCTCTGGCAACATACTGGTAAATCTCTTTAGTAAACTGTCTGACAGTGAGCACATTCTAGCTATGCCACAATGACATAACTATATACAGTTCAGTCTAACTAATGTTTGATATACTTCCAGCAGAAACCTCCCTGCTTTTATATTCTATATAAAACAAAATAATTATTCAACCATTAAACTCTAGGAGACACCCATTTGATTTTCCAATGTTATATTTATTTCAAAGGAGAAAAAATATAATCCATTGTCAGAACTAATTTCCTTAAACATCATCTAGCAAATTAAACTGGTTCATATTTCATGCTATACTTACAAGGAGCTTACTTCTCAGAAAGTAATTAGTGTTGCTTTCAGGCAGATAATGTTTCTTGAAGTGAGATTATATTCACTTGAAATTTGCTTCCTTCCTTCTTTTAAAATTTAAATCTTAAGGTGGTCATAGCCAGTGCATTTCATTACATGTAGGGTTCAAAAGGTGTTGACTACTTCACACTCACTTTGTTACATGTGGATTTGTACTTCGTGGTTGAGGCTGAACCCATTAATTGGCAGTTAAAGAAGTTACGATATTGGCCAAAGACAAAACAGTTCAATAAGTACTTTAATTAGCACACTCAAAATATTACAGGGTGAGATAGACAACCAGCCCCTTTAGCAGTACAGGATCATGATGCATGACTACTTCTCAACCAGTCAAGACGGGCAGGAAGCAAGTGAACTTTACGCTGCTTGCTTGTCAACATGACCAGAGCATGTAGCCCAGTGCAAACATGCTTCTGGCTGCTTGACATTCAGCCAGCAGTGCACACTTGGTTAATACGGCGTACAACTTGACTTCGCTTTTTAACGGCAGCCTTTCCCCTCTACAAGGAGAGTTGCACCAATGCCATGCAGTAGTTGATGGTACAGTGCCAGAAAGTCTTTGTTCAAAGAAGAAAGACTGGTGGAAGAGCTATAGTCCAGAGAGAGGGAGCCAAGATTCTTTGATGTAGCTGCTATCGCAGGAAACCTTACTCGAGAGCAAGAGGTCATATGTTCATAGGATGTCATAAAGGCAAGTTATATGAAGGGAAAGAGTAAAGATGGCAATGAAGGTGAAGTCTGAACCAAGGACTTGACTGCGGCGAAGGAGAAATTTCAATAACCCTACACAAAAGACTTATCCATATCACTGAATGAATCTTCAAATGATACCTTCTAGCATGGCATCATTAAACTTTCATGCTTTTCAATGCACCACACCCTATCATTTATACATCAGCAATTAGAACTCATGCATCACATACATATTTTCTTCCTCACTCTCACACTCTTAAGAGTGCATTTCTAATATATTTCCCCATTCAATAAGTGGCATGTGTAGTGCCACATACATGTAGCTGATGGCTCTCTGCATCATTAGGAACTTCACAACCCTGGTAAAATCCAGACTTGTTCCTCCTTATTTCTAATATCAGGAGAAAAGAATGAAGCCCCCTTTCCTGGCATACAATGCCTCATTCATCTCCCAAGTGCAAACTGTGTCATGTTAGCAATGTCACATGATCTCACCTAGAATGATCTGTTGGCAAAAATGTAGCATTCAAAGCGATCTTCACTAACCTGAGAACTGTAGGTCGGGTTGAAGGAGACAGTAAAGTTCAGAGACCACCTCTGGTGCAATGCAGGTGAGGCAGACACTGCCTCTGGCTGAGATGGAGGTAGGAGAAGAGCTCTCTTAATAACCTTGGTGCCTATGGCCTTCTATTAGCAGCCTTCCACCTCCTCTCTGTGCACACCTCTCTGCGACCTGCGTCTCATGCCCATGTTGTACTTCTGCCCAAGAGGGACAGCAACCAAAAACCTAGTAGTGATAGCAAGCCTTTTCTGTTTCTCCTAAGAGGAATATGTTAAGTTAGGCAAAATGCAATGAAAGGTCACTGGACTTATTCCTGGAATGAAGTGCTTGCCCTAACAGGAGAAATTGACTAAACTAGACCTATATTCCCAAGAATTTAGAGGAACTAAAGATGGTCTCATTGAAACATATGAAATTTTTAAGGGATTTAATAGGATGGTAGGATCTTTCAGCTGTTTAGGAAAAAAATCAGTGACCACAAGTTTCAGAATAAGGGCTCAGACATTTAGCACTATGATGCAGAGATTTTCCTTCATTCAAAGCACTGATTCCATCCCAGATAGCTGTGGGAGCTCAGTCATTGAGTATATTTAAGACAAAGATAGATAGATTTTCGGTTACAATAGGAATTAAGGAATACAGGAAAAGTGTAGCCAAGGTAGAAAATAAGCAATTGTCTTACTAAAAGGCAGAACAAACATGAGAGACTGCATGGTCTGTTCCTGCTACTCTCTCTTATATCCTTGTGATACTTCACATTTTTTTGAGAAATGTAATGTTTGATTTAAACAAATACCTTTCAAACACAGTGTTCATTCAATAGATCAAGTATTTTTTCAGTCAAAGCAATTAAAATATCACTGTTGGGGGAATGTCTGATGATGGAATACATTCAGGGCCAACATTTTATTTCAGCAGACTCTGCGGGTTGAATCTTGTTTTTTTTCTCTCTCTCCGAGTGCAAGTTGTGGCGTGTTTTGGGAGGGATTCTCACCAGGAGGCTCAGTGCATTTACTTGCTATATCTCACCAAATCTACATCAATTGCTGATCCCACTCCTCTGGCATGTCTCATGTCTAATTTGCACCCCATCTCACTGTGCACCATTCCCAAAAATACTCACCTTTCAGTGGATATGCACTATAAGACCAAAATCTCTTGTATCTCTGCTCACTTGGAGGAGCGCTGGTATCTGGCAACTGCTTTGTTCAGTTTCACAGGCAATGATGAAAGACAGCTAAGAGGAGGAAATCTGGTATCATATTCTTCCAAGAGGTACATGGAGGTCCTGATCAACAGTGGGGTGCAACAGAGAGGTATCATCTTCACAACTGTCAGAGGAGGCTCTACCACTAGATGATGCCAGCCTGGTTGGTGGTCACTAGCCAATGCCATCTCCAGGGTGGAGAGGAGCAGGACGCAGTGCGAAAAGATGGTCAATAATCTTCTCCACTAGACCAGCACCACACTGTGCTCTGTATTACCTTACACTCACTGTATTCCTGTCACTGCATCTATCTCCCATCAAGGTTCACACTCTGACATCCCCTCGGTTTAATGCAATACTTTTCCTCACTGCCCCACCTTACAGACTGTCTCCAACTTCCCACATCACAACCTTAAATGTTCTGTGTGCTGCCTCCTCCATAATCCCTTGGAACATTTCAATATCTTCCTCCATTGCATTAATAACAATTCCATCCATCTGCATCTTAACCATATGCCTCTTTTATGTAATTGCAGGAGAAGGGATCCCATCTTGGCATAGCGACCACGGACAGGCTGGTAGGTGCCAGGCAACCATGTGCTCACCTCCTGTAAAGGAGAGAATCCTTGCCCCCACAGGAGACGAGTTGAATCATGGATGTGGGGGTGCTGAGACTTCCAGGAGTTTGCTGAGGGCATGTAGGGGAGGGCATAGGAAACAACATTGGGTACATAGATCAGAACTGCACAATGAACACTTGTCTTTCATTATTCATGTGATCAGTTTTGTCCCTGTTTAGGACCCAGGTATTTTGTTGCATCCTCTGGCAATACGCCTCGGAAACCAGTTAGGTACAGAAGTTGAGGGTCTATGCTGGATGCCAAAGCATGAAGTGGGAGCAGAGGTAGCAGTGCTATATCAGGTCATTCTGACACCCTAGGCCCCACCCCACCATCAACAAATTTTGACTTGCTATGTGCACAGATCTCATGAGTTCCCCAGCAGTGATAGTGCCAGGGATGTGTAACACGCACAGTTGGTCAAATATAGGGTGACCAGAGTTTATGCATTCTATATACCTGTGTCACCAAACAGCTTGTGTGTCCCCAGCCAGAGTTGTTCATTTTGAATGCCCAGTTACCAGTTGTAGATGCAGACTCCTTCCTTTTCAAATACATTCGCAGCTGTTTTCTTCCCCATAGTGCGCGTTCCAAGTGTTGCTCAACAGAAGTGATAGAGATCATTCCTCTGTCAGTGGCTTCCAGTGTCAACGGCTTCCAGTGTCAGGTGGACATGTTGCTGAGACCCCAAACATCACCATCTCCTTCCTCGGTATCATTCCATAATCTCCACAGGCTTCCCACTTCCCCGGATCAGCTCCCAAGCCACATGTATCCCCATACACCTGCCTACCTCTCCCCCAACACTACCCCCACTCCAAGACCAACACACACCACATTTTCCCCCTTTTTCTTGTGGACGGAACCAACCAAATGACAGTGGCCCACCCCCTCGAGTGACCTGACCAACCAGCACTGACCAGACCCCTCGCTGGTGACTACACACCTCCCCCTGCTCCCCACGACTGTGACAATCCTCCCCCCAGAACCAGGCACCTACGGAGATTGCGGCAGAAAAGGACTGACTGTGATCCGCTCCCTGGACTGTAGAGACACAGGCCCTCAAGTTCTATGTCACCCCACTGACCCTTTGGACTCCAGATCACCTGGCCTGGTATGGGAGGCTGCCCTTGATAAGCAATGCTGGGTCACCATGACTGATAGTGCCCCATAGACGTCAATGTGGACAACTCACCTAAGACTTTGAGACATGTCGATCGGGTTGGTGCTGATACACAGTCATAGACTTATATCATATCTTCTTTGACCAGATATCCTGAATAAATCTAGTCCCATTTGACAGCATTTGGACCGTATCCCTCTTAACCTTTCTTATTCATATACCCATCCAAACGCCTTTTAAATGTTGTAATTCTACCAGCCTCCGCCATTTTCTCTGGCAGTTCATTTCACACATGCACCACTCTCTGTGAGAAAAAGTTTCCCCTTTTAAATCTTTCCCCTCTCACCTTATACCAATGCTCTTGGTTTTGGAGACCCCTATCCTGGGAAAAAGAACTTGGCTATTCACCCTATCCATGCTCCTCATGCATCCTCCATAAGGTCACCCCTCAGCCACTGACATTCCAGGGGTAAGGCCCCAGCCTATTCAGCCTCTCCCAACAGCTCAAACCCTCCAATCTCAGCAACATCCTTAAATCATTTCTGAACCCTTTCATATTTAACAAAATCTTTGCTCTAGCAGGGAGACCAGAATTGAATGAGGTATTCTAAAAGCTGTTCTGTACAGCTGCAACATGACCTCCCAACTCCTCTACTCAATGTACTGGCCAATAAAGGACAGCGTGTCAAATGCCTTCTTCACCGCCCCCTCTACCTGTGACTCCACTTTTAAGGGACGACACAACTGCACCTCTACATCTCTTTGTTCAGCAAAACTCCCCAGGGCCCTACCATTAACTACATAAAAGGTTCTTTTTTTGGAATGGCAGCTAGTGTCAAGTGGTGTCCTGCAGGGTTCAGTGCAAGTGTTCACTTTATATATTAATGATCTGGATGGAGGGACTTGGGGCATTCTGGCAAAGTTCACCGATGATACAAAGTTAGGTGGACAGGCAGATAGTTCTGAGGGGGCGGGGAGGCTGCAGAAAGACTTAGACAGTTTAGGAGAATGGTCCAAGAAATGGTTGATTCAATTCAATGTGAGCAAATGCGAGGTCTTGCACTTCGGAAAAAAGAACACAGGGACGGGCTATTTTCTAAACGGTGAGAAAATTCCTAAAGCCAAAGTACAAAGGGATCTGGGAGCGCTAGTCCAGGATTCCCTAAAGGTTGACTTGCAGGTTGAGTCTGTGGTTAAGAAAGCAAATATAATGTTGTTATTGATCTCATGAGGGTTGGAACGTAAAAGCAGTGATATGCTACTGAAACTTTATAAAACTCTGGTTAGGCTCCATTTTGAATACCGTGTCCAGTTTTGGGTCCCACACCTCAGGAAGGACATACTGGAACTCGAGCGTGTCCAGCGGAGATTCACAGATGATCCCTGGAATGGTAGGCCCAACATACAATGAATGGCTGAGGATCCTGGGATTGTATTCATTAGAGTTTAGAAGGTTGAGGGGAGATCTAATAGAAACTTACAAGATAGCGCATGGCTTAGAAAGGGTGTTCGCTGAGAAGTTGTTTCCATCAGGTGGGGAGACTAGGACCCGTGGGCACAGCCTTAGAATTAGAGGGGGTCAATTTAGAACAGAAATGAGGAGACATTTCTTCAGCCAGAGAGTGGTGGGCTTGGAATTCATTGCCATGGAGCGCAGTGGAGGCCTGGACGTTAAACAGCTTCAGGGCAGAGATTGATAAATTCTTAATCTCGCAAGAAATTAAGGGATACAGGGAAAGTGCAGGTAAGTGGCATTGAAATGCCCATCAGCAAAAAATTGAATGGCAGAGTGGAATTGATGGGCCGAATGGCCTTACTTCCACTCCTATGTCTTATGGTCTAATATCCTGCCCTGGTTTGCCTTACCAAAATGCATTAGCTCACATTTATCTAAATTAAACTCCATCTGCCTCTCCTCAGCCCATTGGCCCATCTGTCCAAGATCCCATTGTACTCTGAGGTAGCCTTCACTATGCACTACACTGCCAATTTTGGTGTCATCTGCAAACTTCTTAACCATACCTCCTCTATTCATATCCCAAGCATTTATATAAATTACAAAAGCAATGGACCCAGTTATAATCCTTGCGGCATACTGCTGGTCACAGCCTCCAGTCCAAAAAACAACTCTCCACAAGCATCCTCTGTCTACTACCTTCAACCCAATTTATATCCAATTGGCTAGGTACCCCAGATTCCATGGGATCTAACCTTGCTAACAAGCATACAATGAGGCAACTTGTCGAACACCTTGCTGAAGTCCATCTAGACAGCATCCCATGCTCCACCTTCATCGACCTTCTTTGTCAGTTCTTCAAAAAGCTCAATAAAGTTAGTGAGTCACAATTTCCCAGGCATAAAGCCATTCTGACTTATCCCTTATTAGTCCTTGCCTTTCATGTAAAATGCATGTAAGTTCAGTCCCTCAGAATCTCAACAACTTACCCACCACTGACGTAAGACTCACTGGTCTATAGTTTCTTGGCTTTTCCTTAGCACCTTTCTTAAGTAATGGCATCACTTTAGCCAAATTCCAGTCTCCTAGCACCTCACCTGTAGCTATCAATGATACAAACATCTGAATAATGCGCCTAGCAATCTCCTTCCTAGCTTTTCTCAAAATTCTAGAATACATTTGATCAGGTGCCAGGGATTTATTCACCTTAATGGGTTTTAAGACATCCAGCACCACCTCCTCTGTGATATGGAGATTTTTCAAGGTATTATTATTTATTTCTCCAAGCTCTCTAGCTTCCATATCATTTTCCACAATAAATGCTGAAGCAAAATACATATTTAGGATCTCACCCATCTCGTGATTCCACAGATAAACAGCCTTATTGATCTTTAAGGGGCCCTATTCTCTCCGTAGTTACTCTTTTGATTAGATTAGATTACCTACAGTGTAGAAACAGGCCCTTCGGCCCAACAAGTCCATACCGACCCTCCGAAGAGCAACCCACCCAGACCGATTCCCTTATTTTCACCCCTGACTAATGCACCTAACACTATGGGCGATCTAGCATGACCAATTCACCTGACCTGCGGACCTTTGAACTGTGGGAGGAAACCGGAGCACCCGAAGGAAACCCACAAAGACACGAGAGAAAGTGCAAACTCCACACAGACGGTTGCCCAAGGCAAGAACTGAACCCGGGTCCCTGGCGCTGTGAGGCAGCAGTGCTAACCACTGAGCCACCGTACTGTCCCCCTGAGCCACCGTGCTGCCCCTTAATGTACTTGTAGAATATCTTTGGATTCTTTTTAACCCTATTTGCCAAAGCTATCTCATGTCCCCATTTTCCCGTCCTGATTTCCCTCTTAAGTCTACTCCTATTACTGCCCCTACACTCCTCTGAGGATTCACTTGATCCCAGGCCTCTATACCTGACACATACGTCCTTCTTTTTCTTGAACAGAGCCTTAATTTCTCAAGTCATCAAGCATTCCCTTTACCTACCAGCAGGAACATACTGTCTCGGACTCTTGTTATCTCATTTTTGAAGATCCTCCCACTTTCTAGCCACCCCTTTATTGGCAATTTGCTTCTCTCAATCAACTTCTGAAAGCTCTTGCCTAAAACCATTAAAGTTGGTCTTCTTCCAATTCAGAAATTTAACTTTTTGACTGGGTTTGCACTTTTCCACAACTATTTTAAAACTAATAGTTATGATCACTGGCCCCAAACTGCTCCCCCACTGACACCTCAGTCACCTGCCCTGCCTTATTTTGCCAAGAGAAAGTCAAGCCTTGCTCCTTCTCCAGTAGGCACATCCACATACTAAAATCAGAATATTTGCTTGTACACAGTTATCAAATTATTCTCCATCCAAGTCCTTAACATTATGGCAGTCCCAATCTATGTTTGTAAAGTTAAAACCACCTACCATTGCAACCCTATTATTCTTACAGATATCGGTGATCTTGTCAGATATTTGATTCTCAATTTCCCACTGACCACTGTGTCTATGTGTGCGTGCACGCGCATGGGGGGGGGGGGGGGGGGGGGAGATATTTCTCAATTCCGCCCATATAACTTCACTAGACATTCTCCCAGGAATATCCTCCCTAGGTACAGCCGTAATGTTATCCTTAACTGAAAGCACAACTTCCCCTCCTCTCTTGCCCTCTTTCTATCCTTCCTATAGCATTTTTAAGCTACCAGTCCTGCCCATCCATGAGCTCATCCCTTTCTCTTCCTATGATGTTGGTACCAATGATGCACAACGACCTCCTACTGGTCACTCTCCCCTTTAAGAATATTCTGCACTTTCTCAGAGACCTCCTTGACCCTGGCACGAGAGAGGCAACACACTATTCTGATGTTTTGTCGTCAGCCGCAGAAATGTCCCTATCACAATCGATCACTTGAAACCTGTAATACCACTCATTATCGTAGAGCCAGACTCAGTACCAGAAATCTGACTATCAGTACTATATTCACCTGATAGACCATCACTCCTGACAATATCCAAAACAGCATATTTTTTTGGAGATGGGGATATCCACAGGAGATTCATGCACTATCTGCCTATCTCTCCTCAGTGTCCGAGAAGTAACCCATCTACCTGACACTATCTTCGGTTTTTCTACCTTCCTGAATTCCCGCCAACCATCAGACTCCCTGGCTCATGTAAACTCCTTAGTCTCCAACTGCTGCTCCAATTAATCTATGCAATCTTATAGGATTCGCATCCAAACACACTTCCTGCAGACATAATCTCCAGGAACATTGACATTCTTTCTAATCTTCCACATCTGATAGGAAGAGCACATGGCTCTATTAAAAGCCATATCTGCACCTTGAAATTCACAATGTTTGGTATGGATGCTGCTAACACATGGTACAGGTGGAACACTGATGTGACACACTGCTCTATGAAACCTTGACTGAGCACTGCTCGACAACACGACCAGCTGTCTGGTTGTGCCAATACGTTAAATGTCAATGCAAGAAATGGCAAGACAATGGCAATCATGATGTCGGTGGGCAACACACAGACAGCAAACCAGCTGCCTTGGTAGGCACCCCACCATGGATTGGACACATGCCCCTAAGGAGCAACTGTATTCAATGGAGGCTGTTGGGGTGCCCTATTAGGCAAGAGTGAGCTTTCAGGTCACACTGCCATTGAGTCAGAGAGGCACCAGGATGGTGGTGATGGCTCTCTGAACTTTGGATGTCATGTCTGTTGAGGAAAGGGGTGTACAGCTAGTACCTGGGATGCTGTTTGGTAATGGGAAAGATGGACAGCATTTGGAGGAAGCGGTGAGCGGAATATGGCACTCGACGCTTGCTCTGGTTTCCATGTCACGTTTTCTTGACAGTTAGTTTCTTGGGTGTGTTTAGTAAGATCGAAAGCAGAATATTAATGAGGCAAGTTGGGCAGACAACAAGGAGCTAAATAAGCATTAACTCCCAGCAAATGGCAACTCACCGCTGCCTTGTGAGATTCTCAACACGTCACTGGTAAAAAGCGGTATAGATGGAGTGAGTTGATCTCCACGTTGACAGATTCCTTGTCTGATTCTACCGCATATCTCACCACAGCCCCAGTGCTCAGACACTGAGGATTCCAACTTATGCCTCTATTGGCAACGAATCTGATTCAAATGTCGCTTTGTCACTATGTGCACAGACTGCAGGTATAGAGGTGAACATGGTCCTTGCATTCACAATGCCATCACAGAAATAAGCAATTAAAAGTCAGATGCTGGGTCCATTTTACTAGTAAACATTGAACTCCAAGTTGCTCTCAGTTCTTCAATTAGTCATACCAGCTTATTTGAGATTTTCAGGAAAATAGCAACTCGGTACAATTCAAAGACAGTAGAAAACCCTTCAGTTGCTAACAAATGATGATGACTAATAGAGGCCCTATCCAGCAGAATTCTTTTTCTTAGTGTCGTTTTCTTCCATGTTATTGAGCCCACATTTCTTGATGCGCTTTCAGAAGCAAGTCCTTTAACACTGAAGCTAAACTTTGGAGCACTTATCTGGACTGCTTCCAGGGCTTGCAGAGTTCTCAAAAGTTGTCTGATTAGAGCACTATACAACTTTGGGATACTGTCCTCTGATTTATATTTCTCATTTATTTCATTTCATTTTATTTGCTTTAGTTACAACTAACTATCTTAACAGCAATGTGAGCTTACTCATAACTATAAATTTTCCATTTGTACTCACCTTCACTTATTTCTGCACCATCCACAGAGCAATCATTATATTAATTTCCATCAGTCACTCCTCTACCTATCCACAGAAATATTTAAGTCCTTCTCCCTGCCAACCATTCCCTTAATTTGTAAGGTGTAAGTGTAAATTAGACACAGTAATCTTTCAGCACCAACTCCTGAGGAATACTTAGGGCTTCCATTCCCCCACCCTGTGATCACTGTCACTTTCCTCCTTAACAAATAGACATTGCTCCTTTACTTTCAGACAGCTTCTTAATCATCTTCAGGTTCTCTATTGGATTTTATTATTGCATTCAGCAATCTTCTCTGATGAATTCTCAGGAGATCATTAGGTCAGTTGGCTAAATAACTAGAGTTCAGTGCAAAATAAAATCAATAGCATAGGTTCAATCCCTGTACCATTGTTCATGATAGTACCCCTGTAGTTCACAGAGGTCTTCTACCAAACCTTATCCCACACCTGCAGAGTGCTAATCCTCCACCTACACACAAGCAATTATTTCTCTCCCTAATGGTGACAGATGTCTATGGTCTTTTTGTGAACTAAGGCTCCTTACAATGCATTATATGAGGAGTTCTGTCAAAGGGTTTCTGCAAGCTGAGATACACCACTTCATAAGGCGCTTGGCCTCAATTACATTCCACAGTGCAGCAGGATAATACCCACAAAAACAAAATAGTGCACTATGGCATGTTTAGTGATTTTAGTGGCATCATGCAGCATTTAACCATCAGAAAATGACATATTTCATTGTCAGGATTCTGAAGATGACTCAGTATAATTGAATCTTGGAGAATTAATGCACTACTTTGACAGATTGGAAGTAGCCTGAATCTATTGTATTTGAACTGCATGTTCATATATCAATTAGAAAATCATGTTATATATTTGGTACTGTTTTTGCTATTTGTTTAGCATCAGTATTTGAAGGGTTTTATCTCCTTTTGGGGTGGAAACCGAAGGTGGTTGGAAGGCCAGCAGTAAACCGAGGAGTGAATTCCTTTTTTGAATTTTACTGCAAAGCCAATTTCATGCAGTGAAAGTTCTGTGGTGCCAGAAACCACATTTGGTTTTATTCAAACTTACTTGGATAACTGAGAAATGTTACAGTCCTGGTTCAAATTTATATCACAGCTTTGCCATGTTTCTTGACCTCTTTCCAGCTGACCTAAATATTTCTTTCTTTGGTTAGAGAAAGACTTTCCCTGCTTTATTTTCTTCCTCATTCCCTTCACCTATCATTTTCTACAAACATATTTGAATTCTGCTCAGCTATGACATGCAGGAAAGTACTTTGTTGTGAACTTAAAAAGTAGGATAATTTGTTTAATCTATTTTTGCGTAACGTACGAACGAAATGATCACACTAGAGCAAGTGCTTTGTTAATTGAAGGAGTTGCACTTAAGCCTGTGGTTAATCCAGGTGCATTCCTAAAACTGCAGGGGGAGGGTACGTAGCATTGGTTTAGAAACTCCACAGACTGAGGTTAGCGACGGTTGAATATCATCCATATTCACAAATAAAGGTCTTGAACTGGGAAAATCAGCCTGCTTTTTCAATTTGTGAATGGCACTTAAGAGATCCAAACAAAAACTTCCTCCTAATTTATAAAAATGTCTTCTATGGACGACACTGATTACATTTGCTTTATGGATATTTTACTGCACTCATTAGGTTCGCTGCAAGGGAGAAAAACTTGCTTCTGAGGTCTCTGCCTTCTAAAATGATTCACCAAGAATTATAAACCCCTTAATACTCAGCGGAAAATGGAGAAACAAATTTGTAATGAGATCAGAGTTATCTGGAAGAATAATAGGGTGGTTGTGGTTATGGTAGGGGATTATAACTTTCCAAACGTAGACTGGGACTGCCATAATATTAAGGGTTTAGATGGAGAGGAATTTTTAAGAGTGTACAAGACAATTTTCTGATTCAGTATGTGGATGTACCTACTAGAGAAGGTGCAAAACATGACTTACTCTTGGGAAATAAGGCAGGGCAGGTGACTGAGGTGTCAGTGGGGGAGCACTTTGGGGCCAGCGACCATAATTCTATTAGTTTCAAAATAGTGATGGAAAAGGATAGACCAGATCTAAAAGGTAAATCTCTAAATTAGAGGAAGGCTAATTTTGACGGCATTAGGCAAAAACTTTCAACAGCTGACCAGGGACAGACGGTCACAGGTAAAGGGATGGCTAGAAAATGGGAAGCCTTCAGAAATGAGATAATGAGAGTCCAGAGAAAGTATATTCCTGTCAGGGTGAAAGGAAAGGCTGGTAGGTGTAGGGAATGCTGGATGACTAAAGAAATTGAGGGTTTGGTTAAGAAAAAGAAGGAAGCATATGTAGAGTATGGACAGGATAGATTGAGTGAATCCTTAGAAGAGGATAAAGGCAGTAGGAGTATACTTGAGAGAAATCAGAAGGGCAAAAAGATGACATGAGATAGCTTAGGCAAATAGACTTAAGGAGAATCCAAAGGGTTTTTACAAATACATTAAGGACAAAGGGGTAACTAGGGAGAGATTACGGCCCCTCAAAGATCAGCAAGGCGGCTTTTGTGTGGAGCTGCAGGAGATGGGGGAGATACTAAACAAGTATTTTGCCTCAGTGTTTACTGTGGGAAAGGATATGGAAGATATAGATAGGGAAATAGATAGTGACATCTTGAAAAATATCTATATTACAGAGAAGGAAATGCCGGATGGCGTGAAACACATAGAAGTAGATAAATCCCCAGGACCTGATCAGATGTACCCTAGAACTCTGTGGGAAGCTAGGGAAGTGATTGCTGGGTCCCTTGCAGAGATATTTGTATCATTGATAGTCACAGGTCAGGTGCCGGAAGACTGGAGGTTGGCTAACGTGGTGCCACTGTTTAAGAAGGATGGTAAGGACAAGCCAGGAAACTATAGACTGATGAGCCTGACATCTGTTTTGGGCAAGTTGTTGGAGGGAATCCTGAGAGACAGAATGTACATGTATTTGGAAAGGCAAGGACTGATTAGGGATAGTCAACATGGCTTTGTGCGTGGGAAATCATGTCTCACAAACTTGATTGAGTTTTTTTGAAGAAGTAACAAAGAGGATTGATGAGGGCAAAGCGGTAGATGTAATCTATATGGACTTCAGCAAGACGTTCGACAAGGTACCCCATGGGAGACTGGTAAGCAAGATTAGATCTGATGCAAGGGTAAAAACAAGGGCTGCAGATGCTGGAAACCAGAGTCTAGATTAGAGTAGTGCTGGAAAGGCACAGCAGTTCATGCAGCATCCGAGGAACAGGAAAATCGATGTTTCATTCCTGATGAAGGGCTTTTGCCCAAAACATCGATTTTACTGCTCCTCGGATGCTGCCTGAACTGCTGTGCTTTTCCAACACCACTCTAACCTAGATCTGATGTAATACAGGGAGAACTAGTCATTTGGATACAAACTGGCACAAAGGTAGAAGACAGAGGGTGGTGGTGGAGGGTTGTTTTTCAGACTGGAGGCCTGTGACCAGTGAAATTCCACAAGGATCGGTGCTGGGTCCTCTCCTTTTTGTCATTTACATAAATGATTTGGATGTGAGCATGATAGGTACAGTTAGTAAGTTTGCAGATGAGATCAAAATTGGAGGTGTAGTGGACAGCAAAGAAGGCTACCTCGGAGTACAATGGGATCTTGATCAGATAGGCCAATGGGCTGAGGATTGGCAGATGGAGTTTAATTTAGATAAATGTAAAGTGCTGCATTTTGGGAAAGCAAATTTTAGCAGGACTTATACACTTAATGGAAAGGTCCTGGGGAGTGTTGCTGAACAAAGAGACCTTGGAGAGCACGTTCATAGTTCCTTGAAAGTGGAGTCGCAGGTAAATAGGATAGTGAAGACGACATTTAGTATGCTTTCCTTTATTGGTCAGAGCATTGAGAACAGGAGTTGTGAGATCATGTTGCAGCTGTACAGGACATTGGTTAGGCCACTATTGGAATATTGCATGCAATTCTGGGTCTCCCTCATATTGGAAAGATGTTGTGAAACTTGAAAGGGTTCAGAAAAGATTTTAAAGGATGTTGCCAGGGTTGGTGGATTTGAGCTATAGGGAGAGGTTGAATAGGCTGGCGCTGTTTTCTCTGGAGCATCGGAGGCTGAGGGGTGACCTTATAGAGGTTTATAAAATCATGAGGGTCATGGATAGCATAAATAAACAAAGTCTTTTCCTGGGAAGTCCAGAACTAGAGGGGAGAGGTTTAGGTTGAGAGGGGAAAAATATAAAAGAGATCTAAGGGGCAACCTTTTCACACAGAGGGTGGTATGTGTATGGAATGAGCTGCCAGAGGAAGTGGTGGAGGCTGGTACAATGCAATATTTAAAAAGGCATCTGGATGGGTCTATGAATAGGAAGGGTTTGGGGGGATATAGGCCGGGTGTTGGCAGGTGGGACTAGATTGGATTGGGATATCTGATCGGCATAGACGGGTTGGACTGAAGGGTCCGTTTCTGTTCTATATATCTCTATGACTCTAAGTAGGCAAAGGGTTTCCATTTCTTTTCATCTCTTTTTTATAAAGCCCTTTACTGCCTAAAATGCCTAATTGCAAATATAAATGGGAAAGAAGTGAGTGCTGTGGAGGTTGGGCTTTCACACCAGTGACAAGTGAAAACCTATGTTTAAACTATTGCTGCGATAGAGAATTTAAAATCTACGTGGAATTAGCAACACTGTAATAGCATGCAATTACAGTCTTTAAGGATGAGATGGGAAATTGAGGCTTTGCAAATAAGATCTTTGCCAAATGCAGGATATCATTCAGGAAGTACTTTTCAATCCACAGTAATAATGGGTATGAGAATATTAAAATAATGCAAAGATAACTTCATCCATTTGGAAAACATAAAACTAGTTGAATAATGATGATAACCATTTCTATGTGAATATTAAAAAAAAGTGTTCTGAAAAGTCATCATAGTAGATATATTTTTTGCACTGTACTGTTAGAAACTTGGCCTCCTATCAATATTAATAATTAGGTTTATTTTATCTAAAGTCAACATGCAGGATTTTCTGGGTGACAAGAGAGACAGCCCTGTTACAGACAGCAGCATATCCATGATCCCTTTAAAGGGGTGGGCTGCCGGTTAAGTGGCTACAACCGGGCATACCCACCTATTAAAGACAATGGAAGGTCCCAAGAGCTGCCAGCCCAGTCTGATAGCTATCAGAACATCAGTGCCACCTAGAACAGTGATTATAATTCTGCCAGTGTATTGTGGGTAAAAGAAAAAAAAAGTCTCCAAAAATACAGGCCTGGCTGCTGGCAGGGAGGCCCTTTGCTGGAAATTGTTGGAGCCTCAGAAGTTACCTTCCATGAGTGCAGCACCCTCTTTGTTTCATGAAACACTCTCTCCTGGACTGTCCCTTCCATTTAGGGGGCAGTCTTCTCTCCTGGCTGGTGGGAGAGATTGGGGCCGGATTCACTGTTAACAAAATGCTGATGATATTGTTTAAATGGTCCTTTAATTAATTAAACAGCCTGCACATCACTTTAGGGCAGGCAACTTACCCACTTCAGATTATATTGTTAGCAAAATGCCCTGACAGTGGGCAACAGGAACCTGAACCAACAGAGCTCCATGATTTTTATTGCTGTCAACCTCCTCCCCTCTATTTCTTGGGTGCCTGTAAAATTCCAGGTTACCCTCCAAATCACTTACCGGGTCACTGTCAGCTTAGTTTAACATTAATTCTGATGTCCCAACTGTAATTCTTGCAACAAAACAAATCTCTGTGTAAATGTATTCATTATTGTTGATCCAGTGCCTGTCGCTGATTTCAGAGAAGGCTGAGTTCGAGTCAACTGCAGAGTACATACCTCCTATACCCAACAGCATTTTGAACTTACCGTTCCCCGCTCTGGATTTGAGGCATCCAGGAGCAGGGGAAATTGCTGGCAGACTGATCGGCAAATCAGATTAAAGAATCCTCAAAAGGGAGGAAAGCCAACAGCAAAATGGAGAGAACTTTTTAAGTACGAGCAGCAGTGGAGGTAGGACAAACTCGAAAGACTGCAGATAAGGTAAGGCAGTTTTTATTAAAATTACTTACCGGTAGCGGGCAGCGGTGTTTTTCTCTTTCACAGAAGGAGCGGGAGCAGCGGAGGAAGTGACGGGGACCAGAGGGGTAGCCGGGAAGGTAAGCAGTGAGTATAAATACTCATCCTTCGACGCCAACGGCCATTTTAAGTGCGAGCAGCAGCGGAGAAGGAGCGGGAGCAGCGGAGGAAGTGACATGGACCGGAGGGGCAGCCGGGAAGGAAAGCAGTGACCATATATATCAGCAAGGCGGCTAAACCCGAGACTCTACTACTGTAGTGTCTCCCACCCGCCCATCTCTTCTAACCTAGTTAATAAGTAGGAAGAACATAGAACACAGAAGAATACAGCGCAGTACAGGCCCTTTAGCCCTCGATGTTGCGCCGATCCAAGCCCACCTAACCTACACTAGCCCACTATCCTCCATATGCCTATCCAATGCCCGCATAAATGCCCATAAAGAGGGAGAGTCCAGCACTGCTACTGGCAGGGCATTCCATGAAGAGCGGGAGTAATATATCTGGGTTGTGGCTGAACCCAAGACACTACATGGGTTGTGTCTCCCACCCCCCACCCCCCCCCCCCCCCCCTCCATCTCCTCTACCCAAAAATAGGACTCTGGTTTGTTAAGGTAAGGATTTTCAATTTCTTTATCGGTGAATGGTTAAAAATTTACTTTTTATGGTTTATCTATTAATTGGTTTTTAGAAAAAGACTATAGCAGAGACGTATCAGAAAGTATTTTAACTCAAACCTATACAAAGTAATCAAGTAATTAACTAAGCAGAGATGGCTGGGCAGGTGATGTGCTGTAGCTGTATGATGTGGGAGCTGGCTGATCCCATTGTGAACGGCAGTGACCACATCTGCAGCAAGTGTTGGTTGCTGGAAGAACTCCGGATCAGAGTTGATGATCTAGAATCTGAGCTTCAAACACTGCGGCACATCCGGGAGGGGGAAGAGTTACCTCGACGCTTTGTTTCAGGAGGCAGTCACACCTGGGAGATTATGTAATTCACATTCAGTTCGTGATCAGGGACATCAGAGTGTGACTGTAAGTGAGGCAGGTAGGGGGAAACTGAGTTCAGGAGTGCAGGAGCCTCAGCCCTTGACCTTGTCCAACAAGTATGAGATTCTTGCTCCCTATACAGATGAGGAAAAGGGCTCTGGACAGGATGAGCCAGCTGACCATGGCACCATGGTGCAGAAGGCCATTCAAGAGGGGAGAGCAAAAAGACAAGTAGTTGTTATAGGGGATTCTATAATTAGGGCGACAGATAGTATCCTATGCAAGCTGGATCGGGAGTGTCACATGGTGTGTTGCCTGCCCAGTGCCAGGGTGCGGGACATCTCCGACCGGCTTGAAAGGACATTGGAGCGGGAGGGGGAAGGATCCAGTTGTTGTGGTCCACGATGGGACTAACAACATAGGCAAAGCTAGGGTGGAGGACCTGTTTGGGGATTATCAAGCACGAGGAAGGAAATTGAAGTATAGGTCCTCAAGGGTCATAATCTCCGGATTACTGCCCAAGCCACGTGCCAATTGGCATAGGGATTAGAAAATTAGGGAAGTAAACACGTGGCTAAGGGATTGGTGTGGGAAAGAGGGATTCCATTTCATGGGGCATTGGCATCAGTTTTGGAACCGGGGGGATCTGTACTGTTGGGACGGTCACCACCTGAACCGATCTGGTACCAATGTTCTTGCGAAGAGGATAAATAGGGTGGTCAGTAGGACTTTAAACTTCTGAGTTGGGGGGGGGGGGGGGGCGGCGGGAAAGGGAAAGTGAAAGCGACAGGGAGTATGGAGTTAAATGGAAAGATAAGCAGGAGGATAGCATGTATGCAGGTGGATTTAACATTGAGGCAGATTAGGAATGCAGCAAAAAGGAAGGATAACTTAGGACATCTTATGACTTCCAATATCTCTAATGATAAGAATGTTAGCATTAAGACACTTTACCTGAATGCTCGTAGCATTCATAACAATGTAGATGAACTAACGGCACAGATCATCGTGAATGATTATGATGTGGTAGGCATCACAGAGATATGGTTGCAGGGGGTTCAGGACTGGCAGTAAAACATTCAAGGATTTACAACTTATTGAAAAGACAGGGAGGTGGGCAGAGGGGGAGGGGTGGCCTTGTTAGTTAAGAACAAAATTAAATCTAAGGCACTGAATGACATAGGGTCGGATGATGTGGAGTCTGTGTGGGTGGAATTGAGGAACCACAAAGGCATAAAAACCATAATGGGAGTTATGTACAGACCTCCTAATAGTGGTCAGGACCAGAGGCGCAACACGTACCAGGAAATAGAAAAGGCATGTCAGAAAGGCAAGGTCACAGTGATCATGGGGGACTTCAATATGCAGGTGGACTGGGTAAATAATGTTGCCAGTGGATCCAAAGAAAGCAAATTCTTGGAATGCTTACAGGATGGCTTTTTAGAACAGCTTGTCATGGAGCCCACAAGGGAGCAGGCTATTTTGGACCTAGTGCTATGTAATGAACCAGACTTTATAAAATATCTTAAAGTAAGGGAACACTTAGGAAGCAGCAATCATAATATTGTATAGTTCAGTCTGCAGTTTAAAAGAGAGATGGCAAAATCGGATGTAATGGTGTTTCAGTTAAACAAAGGTAATTATGAGGACATGAGAGAGGAACTGACGAAAATAGACTGGAAGCAGAGCCTAACATGGAAGACAGTAGAGCAAAAATGGCAGGAGTTTGTGTGTACAATTGAGGACACAGTACAGAGGTTCATCCCCAAGAAAAGAAAGATTATCCAAGGAGGGATTAGACAGCCATGGCTGACAAAGGAAGTCAGGAAATGTATCAAAGAAAAAGAGAGATCCTATAAAGTGGCCAAGAGCACTGGGAAATCAGAAGATTGGGAAGGCTACAAAAACAAACAGAGGATAACAGAGAGAAATATGGAAGGAGAGGATCAAATATGAAGGTAGGCTAGCCAGTAATATTAGAATTAATAGTAAAAGTTTCTTTCAACACATAAGAAACAAACGACATGCAAAAGTAGACATTGGGCCACTTCAAACTGATGCTGGAAGGCTAGTGATGGGAGATAAGGAAATAGCAGGAGAACTTAATAAGTACTTTGCGTCAGTCTTCACAGTGGAAGACATGAGTAATATCCAAACAATTAAAGGGAGTCAGGGGGCTGAGTTGAGTATGGTTGCCATTACAAAAGAGATAGTGCTAGAAAAGCTAAAAAGGTCTTAAAATTGACAAATCTCCTGGCCCCGATAGGCTACATCCTAGAGTTCTGAGGAAATAGAGGAGGCGTTGGTTGAGATCTTTCAAAAGTCACTGGAGTCAGGGAAAGTCCCGAATAATTGGGAGACCGCTGTTGTAACCCCATTGTTCAAGAAAGGATCAAGACAAAAGATGGAAAATTATAGGCCAATTAGCCTAACCTCGGTTGTTGATAAAATTCTAGAAGCCATCATTAAGGATGAGGTTTCTAAATTCTTGGAAGAGCAGGGTCGGATTAGAACAAGTCAACATGGATTTAGTAAGGGGAGGTCATGCCTGACAAACCTGTTGGAATTCTTTGAAGAAGTGACAAGTAGGTTAGACCAGGGACACCCAGTAGATGTGGTCTATCTAGACTTCCAAAAGGCCTTTGATAAGGTGCCACAAGGGAGGCTGCCGAGTAAGGTGAGGGCCCATGGTGTTCGAGGTGAGCTACTGGCATGGATTGAGGATTGGCTGTCTGACAGAAGGCAGAGAGTTGGGATAAGAGGTTATTTTTCGGAATGGCAGCCAGTGACAAGCAGTTTCTCACAGGGTTCAGTGTTGGGGCTGCAGCTGTTCACGCCATATATTAACGATCTGGATGAAGTGACTGGGGCATTCTAACGAAGTTTGCTGATGATACGAAGATAGGTGTACAGGCAGGTAGTAATGAGGAAGTGGGGAGGCTGCAGAAGGATCTACATAGTTTGGGAGAGTGGTCCAGGAAATGGCTGATGAAGTTCAATGTGAGCAAATGGGAGGTCTTGCACTTTGGAAAAAAGAATACAAGCATGGACTACTTTCTAAATGGTGAGAAAATTCATAAAGCCAAAGTACAGAGGGATCTGGGAGTGCTAGTCGAGGATTCTCTAAAGGTAAACATGCAGGTTAAATCCATGATTAAGAAAGCAAATGCAATGTTGTCATTTATCTCAAGAGGATTGGAAAAAAAAGCAGCGATGTGCTACTGAGACTTTATAAAGCTCTGGTTAGGCCCCATTTGGAGTACTGTGTCCAGTTTTGGGCCCCACACCTCAGGAGGGACATACTGGCACTGGAGCGTGTCCACGGAGATTCACACGGATGATCCCTGGAATGGTAGGTCTAACATACGAGGAACGGCTGAGGATCCTGGGATTGTACTCATTGGAGTTTAGAAGGTTAAGGGGAGATCTAATAGAAACTTGCAAGATAATACATGGCTTGGAAAGGGTGGACGCTAAGAAATTGTTTCCGTTAGGCGGGGAGAATAGGACCCGTAGACACAGCCTTAAAATTAGAGGGGGTCAATTCAGAACAGAAATGTGGAGGCATTTCTTCAGCGAGAGAGTGGTGGACCTATGGAATTCATTGCCGCGGAGTGCAGTGGAGACCAGGACGCTAAATGTCTTCAAGGCAGAAATTGATAAATTCTTGATGTCACAAGGAATTAAGGGCTACGGGGAGAATGCGGGTAAGTGGAGTTGAAATGCCCATCAGCCATGATTAAATGGCGGAGTGGACTCGATGGGCCGAATGGCCTTAGTTCCACCCCTATGTCTTATGGTCTTATGGTCTAACTTAAATCTCATATAGATCATCATACAGGAAACAAAATAGATGTTGGGACATACACATGTCCCATGTTAACATACACATGTTAAGAAGAAAAATGTGAATATGAGAACACAACTCTGGACAACTGAACAGTACAGGCCTTTTGGCCCTTGATGTAGTGCCAAACCTTTTATCCTATTCTAAGATCAGACTATCCTACATATTCTTCATTTTACTATCTTCCACGTGCCCATCCAAGAGTTGCTTAAATGTCCCTCTTATACCTGACCCTACCATCACTGCTGACAGTGCATTCCATGGACCCATTACTCTGTGTAAAGAACTGACCTCTGATATCTCCCCGAAACCTTCCTCCAATCACTTTAAAATTATGCCCCCTTGTGATAGCCATTTCCTCCTGGGAGAAAGTCTCTGACTATTCACCCTATCCATACCTCTCATCATTTTGTACACCCCTAACAAGTCACCTCTCATCTTTCTTTGCTTCAATGAGAAATGCCCTAGCTCTCGCAACCTCTCTTCATAAGACACACCCTCCAGTCCAGACAGCATCCTGGTAAATCTCCTCTGCACCCTCTCTAAAGCTACCACATCCTTCTTGCAAATGAAGCAACCAGAACTGAACACAATATTAAGAGTGTCGTCTAACCAGGGCTCTATAAAGCTGCAGCACAACCTTGCAGCTCTTAAACACAATCCCCCTGCTAATGAAAGCCAACACACCATTCAGCTTCTTAACAACCCTATCCAACTGGGGTGGCAACGTTTCGGGATCTATGGATATGGACCTTAAGATCCCTCTGTACCTCCACAATGCCAAGAGTCCTGCTTTTAACCCTGTCTTCTGCAATCAAATTCAACCTTCCAAAGTGAATCACTTGATATTTTTCTAAGTTGAACTCCATCCGCACTTCTCAGCCCAGCTCTGCATCCTATCAATGTTCCATTGCAACCTACAACAACCCTCCACAATATCCACAACTCCACCAACCTTCATGTCATTGACAAACTTACTAACTCATCCTTCCACTTCCTCATCCAAGTCATTTCTGAAAATCACAAAGACCAAAGGTCCCAGAACAGATCTCTGCAGAACATCACTCATCACCGAGCTCCAGGGTGAATATTTTCCATCGACTATCACCCTCTGTCTCTCATGGGCCAGCCAGTTCTGTATCCAGACAGCCAAATTCCCCTGTATCCCATGCCTCCTTACTTTCTAAGAGCCTACCATGAGGAACCTAACCAAACGCCTTGTTAAAATCCATGTACACCACCATCCACTGTTCTACCTTCAATGTGTTTTGTCACATCCTCAAAGAATTCAATAAGGCTTGTGAACCATGACCTGCCCCTCACAAAGCCATGCTGACTACCTTTAATCAAACTATGGCTTTTCAAGTATTCATAAATCCTTTCTCTCAGAATCCTCTCCAATAATTTATCCACCACAGACGTAAGACGTAAGGTCTGTAATTCACAGGATGATTCCTAGTCCCTTTCCTGAACAAGGGAATAACATTTGTCATATATATCAACAAAAGCTGCGAATTTTATTGCGTTCTTCCAAGACAATGTGACTCCATAATTTAAAGATTAGACTTTCAGAGCCAGAATAGTTGATCAGCAGTAATGATGACTTAGAACAACAATAAAATCATGTTTATTTGGAAAAAAAGCAAAACTTCATTTTTTCATTGGTTCATACATTGTGCTGTTTGCATCTGAGTAGACTACAATAGCGCAGCCTGCGGAGAAACACATTATAACTGACACCAACCTCAGAACTTCTGGGTTTGACTATGCATGGTAGGATATAATTATCGCTTTGAGTACCAGCCCCAATTTCTCAAGAAGGATGTGCAGGTATTGGAGGGGATCCACAGAAGCTTTACAAGAATGACCCTGGGAATGAAGGGCCAGTCATATGAGGAGTGATTATGGACTCTCGAATTGTACTCGATGGAGTCTAGAAGAATGCAGGGGAATCTGATCAAAACCTCAGAATACTGAAAGATCTGGATAGAGTGGACATAGAGATGTTTCCGCGAGTAGAAGAGGGTAGGAGCTGAGGGCACAGCCTCAGAGTGAAGGGATGGCCCTTTAGAACCGAGAGAAGGAAGAATTTCTTTAGCCAGAGGGTGGTGAATGTGGAGATCTCATTCCTGCAGAAAGTTGTGGAGGCCAAGTCATTGAGTCTATTTAAGACAGATGGATAAGTTCTTGATTAATAAGGGAATCAATAGTAAAAGGGTGAAGGGCAGGAGATTGGGATTGAGAAACGTATCAGCCAAGATCAAATGGTGAAACACACTAGGTAGGCTGGATGTCCTAATTCTGCTCCTACATCTTATGGTCTACACAGTAGGACCAGTGAAGTTAGCAGCCTGTTGCAAATTCCAAGCTTCTGTCACTAACTAAAGAATCAAAGAAAATACACAATAAACTGCAGCTCGTTTAAAAAAAAAATTTGAAAATGACAAACATGACTACTTTTTGAGGTATAAACATGAATATGCTCCTCACTATATAGTTTCGCTAACTCTTACCTATGATGTCTTCATAGGCATTCTCTTCTGCTAAAGTGCTTTTTGAACTGAATCTGCTGTGAACCTCCAGAGGAGAGGTGGATGTACCATTTTCAGTAGGAGAGGGAGAGTGGGATGACTGAAGACTTACAGCATCTTCAAATTCAAAGGATTTCCTGAAAACCAAAACAGAAAAAAAGTCAGTTTTTCAATCAAGCTAACAGATTTGTAATTAGATATCTTTTGAAAATGTGCAGCTCTTAGATTAATTTATTCAAACTAAAATGTGAATCTTCATGTCAAACGAACAGATCTCTTCCATCGTTTACTTTCTAATTGAATACCTGTTAGGTTATTATAGTTTAACGATTTCTCTCCACTAATCATTTATTCTGCAAACATCAATACAAAAGACTGCCAAAAGCTGAATGACTTGTTTAAAAAAAAAATTGAAAACATAAAATTGGTCTGAGAGAGAAAGATCTGGGATATAAAAGGATGGTTCTATAATATAACCAGAGTAAGGTCCGCATTCATGAGAAATATTGGTTAGAAAATCAAGATAAATTTTCATCTGTACCATTGCGAAAGTGGCTCATTGCCTACTGAGGATATGAGATCACAGTATCAATTCGAATTGTAGTGAAACATCAATGGAACAGGATTTCTCATCATTTATATTACAGTTGTGCCCAACATCCATTACTTCCAGTGCAAAAGTGCATTTGTGTGTTCGAGAGTTTGATAGAATGAACAAGTGAGTGATTTAGACAGAGTAATTTAGAGAGAGACAGATCGCGAGTGAGTGGAATGAGTAAGTGAATGAGTGAGGAAGGGACGGACATACAGACAGAGGGAGGGAGTTGTCACAGGCCTTATCCAATAATGCTAACTTCAGGCCATTTCTCTAGTACGAGTAAGTATCAGAAAAGAGAAATTAAGCTCTGAAGTGTCAGCTTCCTGGATACTAACAGTTCCCCTCGAGTTCCAGAATGACATCCACATTTCACACACACCTCTGACACAAAATGTGCATTTTGTGTGCATGACATTATCTTGGTAAACTGTTGCAGACATGCATTTGTGTTCATTGACAATATATTAGTGTTGCCATTTTGATGTTCTCAACTGCAGCCAATGTTGTCTCAACTTGCATAGCTAAACTCATGTCAGTTTATGGACCCACATCCTATCACTAGCACTACTTAAGTATGAGGCTCAGGAGTGAATAGGGTTGAGAAACATATCAGCCATGATTGAATGGCAGACTTGATAGACTGAATGGCCTGATTCTGCTCCTACATCTTAAGAGTTTAAAAAGATAATCAACTAGTTAAAAGTAATTGCTACATTTCTACAAATTTCTGGTGTTTTCCATAACTGTTTCAAACTGTAAATGCCTGAAGTTGCTGTGAAAAGTACTTAAGTACTTTTTACTGACTGCAAAGTTCTGCACAAGCCAGTTGCTCCCAGTCATAGTTGCAGTTTAGGAATTAAGCATAACTAGGAGAATAACCAGAGCTTACACAGAGCAGGACAAGCTGCTAGAAGGTAGAGGAGAAGGGAAAGAAAAAACGCAAGAATAGTTTGAAATGTCTGCACATTATTAAGGAGGTATCTAATGAAATCTGACAACTGCAGCCACATTGCCAGTGGCTTTGAAGGCAAGTGTAGCCATGGTTGTTTATGCATTTGGCTGCTACTAGGATTATCCTGGAGATATTCGCAACAATTCACAGTTTCTCCTGTTGCACGGATGAGGTTACTGCAGCTCTCTACATAAAGAAAGCTAACTTCATTTCTTTGGGAAGGTCAGTTCTCTGGCAGCACTTGTACATTTGGTAGAATCTGATTGTACCATGATGGTCCCTAAGATAGCAAATACTGGACTCTGCATCATGGTTGAGTCCACATATATACTGATGGAGATGGTTATCATTTCCACCTTGGAAGAGAATGGGTTCTAGGCACTACACAAGACTTGGTGCTAAGTTGATACTGGAATCCTCCATGCCTCTTGACTATCAATACAAGGTTTTTGACAAGCTTCACAACATATCAAACATTTTGCTATGTACACCCATCAGCTTATTTCTACAGCCTAACCTACAGAAATGTTCATCCAAAGCAGACCTCAGGAATTATCTGTTCAGGAACTGGCATCTGTGTTGCCCTTGCCTTTTTCCCTGGCTGCTACATATCCATACCCTGTGTTTCAGGACATGTAGATCCCAGCTCAATCCTATCATCCAAGATGTGTCAGTATCTAGGCTGGTGGTGTGGGTGAAAGATTGCATTGGTCATCATCAGCTTCTTGGCTTTCCTCCTTGCCTGGCCTGGCTCCACTCTTTGGGTAAGAAAGGAAAACTAAGGCTGCGGTGAGGGGGAGAGGAAAATTAAGACAGCTTTTAAATCAGGAGAGATTTAGGGATTAAAAAGAAGTGAAATGTGAAAGAATTAGGTATGAAGAGTGCCATCTTCAACTGGCACAACTATTTTGCTGACCAGTCTCAGCCAAGTGTTTCCAATAAAGGTGGCACTATTTCCTCTATGTAGAATAGAACATTCTTGCCCTCCAGTTATGTCATGCTGTCTCATGGTAGTGCACCTCCTCCCACAAAGAAGGGGGAAATGTGTCAGTGGGTGTCATAAGGCTGGCATTATGTGCAAGATGTGAGACATAGATTGAATTATTGCAGTGAACTGTTCTTGCAATTGCACCAAGTAGATGAGGTTAAGGTGCAGCATACGATGTTAAATAGGACTTGTGATTGATAGAGGTTGTTGGTGAGTGTTGGGAGTGTGAATTAATCAATGGCAGAGGCTGGTGGTACCTGGGTAGGATATAGCACTCATTGACCTTGAGAACACCTGTCAGGTTATTAAAATGCTTGTGATACTGTTTCCAGATCTCTGGGACAGCATTCCTGACATAACCTCCATGCATCTGTTGCCTTCTCATCATGTGCCTGAAAGTTATGACATCTCTCCCAACTGGGCAGCATTGGAAAACCTTGGTACATTGGTCAGCCATTGTTCTTTATTACCCAGCATTATTCAAAATGACTTCAGCAACTCCATTATGCACCTTTCAATACCTTCCGATGCAGAGATTATAGGGTAGCTTTAAATGGTATTATTAAGTAATAAATAACCTTAGGCCCTCTGTAATAGGTGCAGCCAATAAACAGAATGGTTAATGTTACTGCACACAGCAGAGGGTGACATGTTGTCTGTATTATATTGAATGAGTGTGGGGCAATCACACATCATAAGCCCTACATCCATATTTGATTATTTCCAAATCCAGCTTATCCAGTATCTAAGTTTAATACATTTTTCAAGCCATCTTGCTATACATCTTCAGCTTTGGAAAAGGAACAGATTAAAATTTAATATCTTAGTAAAGAAACATATTATAATATTATAAAATGTTAGCTATTGATTAATAAAAAATAAGGTTCAAAGCCACTGCTCCATACAAACATACGATTTTGGAGCAGGAGGCTGCCATTCAACCCTTGCCACTACTCTGCCTTTCAACAAGGGGATGGCTGATCTGAATGCAACCTCAATTTTGTATTGACTATCCTGGATATCACCCCTTGCTTAACAAAAACCTTTTGCCTTAAAAATATTCAGATTCTGCTTCCACTACCTTTTCAGGAAGAGTTCCAAAGACTCATGACCCTCAGAGGAAAATCATTTTATCTCTGCTTTAAATGGATGATTCTGATTTTTGAACAACCCAGTTCTGTTCTTCCATAGCAAGAAGCATCCTCTCCACATCTACCCTATTTAGACTCCCTCAGGATCTAGTTTGTTTCAATTAATTTGCCTGTTACTCTTCTAAACTCCAGAGATACAAGGCTAGCCTGTCTCAACTTTCCTCAAAGACAAAATATAAGACAATATCCAAGGGAATCATTTCTAAACTGCTTCTATTTGTATCCTTACTTAAATAAAGGTGGTCAATACTGTATACATCACTTCAGATCTCACCAGTGTCCTGTATAACTGCAGCATGACCCCTCTATTTTTGTATTTAATTCCCCTTCCAATAAATTACTGCCTTCTATTACTTTTCCTGAACATTTGCTGTAATTGTATACCAACCTCTTGCAATTCATATACAGAACACAAAAATCTCTGATTATCAAAGCTTTATAATCTCTCACCAATTGTATTTATTTGTTATTCTTCCTGTCAAAGTAGGTAATTCACATTTCCCACATTTTGTCCACTCATTTAACCGCTCTTATTTTTTGTAGCCACATGTTCTCTTCACAACTTACTTGGTAGAAAATGATTTCATGGTAATAACTTGGTCAAAATGGAAGCAGAGAGGCTCAGCAACTACAGGCAGATTTGTCAGAGGCAGTCGATAAACTGGATTAAAAGATGGAGGTGTCCGCCAACACTGGCTCTGGCATTCTTGTGTCTGGCTGTCCCCATGGATAGGTTGGTAGTGACCATGGAGATAGAGGTCCTGCAACGTCTACCGGATACGCTGACAGACCTTTCCTTTCAGGAGGGCAACCTATTGTCCTGTTCACATACAGGTACAATAAATAATTCAGAAGGCAAATGGAATACTGGACATTATTGCTCAGAGTTCAATAATGGGGCAGTCTTGTTACAACTCTTGATACCAGGATGCTGGTAAGCTGTGTACAGCTTTCGTCACTATTTTCAAGGAAGGATCCACTGACATTGGAGGCAGTTTAAGAGAGGTTCACTCAGCTGAATCCTGGGATGAACTGACCTCTTAAATTGTCTTGTATCATGGTACTAAAATGTCTCAAAGGAATAAAATCATATGGACCTGTTCACGAAGGCTCAGTTGGATTCTCTGCCAGGGCCACCCTGCCCCTAACCTCACTACAGCCTTGGTTAATGCATGGATAAAAGGGCTTAATTCCAGTTGTGACGTGATGAGTCAATCAAGGCCACATTTCACCAAGTGTGGCATCAAGCAACCTTAGTAAAACTTGAGCAAACAGAATTAGGGAAAAACATCTCTGCTGGACAGAGTCATAGTTGGCATAAACAAAGATGTGTTGTGGTTGCCAGAATACTCCCTACCTCCAATAATAAATAACACCACCATTCAGGATAAAGCAGCTTGATTGACTGTTTGTGATTGTGATGTCAATCTGTCTCTCCATCACCGATGTTCAATACAGCGGTGTGTATCATTTACAAAGATGCACTGTAGAAATTCACCAAAGCTCCTTAGCCTATAAAACCCATGGCCACTACCTTCTCAAAGGACAAAGATAGCAAATCATAGGAATATGACCACCTGCCATGCCCATCCAAACTACTCAACATCCTGACTTGGAAACCTGTTGCTGTTCCTGCAGTGTCACTAGATCAAACTCCTGCAGCTACATCTCTCTCAGCATTGTGGTTCTGCCTACAGCACACAGACAGCAGCAGTTCAAGAAGGCAGTTCAAAATCATCTTCTAAAGGACAATTAGGGATGGGCACTAAATACAAGCTAGCCAGAAATACCCACAGTCTTGAATGAATGGATCCATTGTGGACATCATTTTTCCTAGTTCAAATGTTTAAAATCAGCCAACTTAATCTTGAGCATAAAAAAGTTGTAAGTTTCTAAACAGGAAAAGAAATAATAACACAATACACGCAAACAGTGAAATGAAAAGTGAGCCCAAGGAAAGATAAAAGTTAAGGGATACACGGATCCATCTCTGCATCACTCGTTAAGAGTAAAGAGTGAAGGGTTAATAGTTGAGCAGTTAATTTTTGACATTCTTAGCTTTGCAGGTTAGTTGAAATAGTTTTACCCGGTTCATTCTGATTGGTTTGTTCATTGGCTTCCAGCACTCACAGCAATAAAACCTTTACCTAATTGGTGGTTCTTCAACTGTGACATTCACAGCATTCTAGTGCTTGAACAAAAGCTCATACACGAGTACCTTAGGTCACAAGCTCACATTAACACCTCAGCTCACTTGTACACACAAAGCAGGGCTGAACTTGTTTTTAAACCTTGCAAGGGCAAAACATAAATGTCTCTCAACCAGACTGCTGCCTTTTCCACCACCAATATTCCCAAGCCATTACAGTTTAGTTTGTAATGCATTTCCCCCTTTGAAGCATCCTTAACACTTTTAGATGCGACATTTCAAGGCTCCCCTATGGACATCCACTGAATTTAATCTGTAGTCATCTTTCAGCTGTAACTCCTCCTATTAAAAAAAATCATGTAGGAATTAAAGGTTCGCTGTTTCAATGGGTGATCCAAACTCATGACAAACAGGACTGACCCGGCTGAGCAAAGCTCAGCCCAAGGACTGGTGCCTCATAGCAACCAACAGGCCCACACGAAATTACCAGACTGGTTGGATTTGGCTTCCACAATGGCCCAGCCCTCTGGACTGAAATCAGATGAGCTACTTGAATGACTGTGGCATTACCCCCAATGGATCACAGTCCTCCTTTCCCCTACCAAGAACTACTCCCCCTTATCTTTCACATGTGGCCATTTGTTTGAAGTCCATTCACTGTATTTGCCAAAAGCCACTGACAAAACCTAAAGGATTGAATTTGTAACATGGTGCAGTACAGTAACTGGCTCTTCAGTTCTTTCCACTGTGACAAACTGCTTGCTACTCCCTCTGCATTAAAATGTAATGCAAGTTACAAAGGCTGGCAGCCTGTAAGTCATTGTTGAAGCGCCAAGTGAGTGTGTTAAGAAAACAAGCTTACAACCACATGATGAATCTGTGCAGGTTCATGTGTCACTACATGCAAAACAACCCAACATGCAAGTCCTAAGTGTTCCTGAGTTCCAAAGTAGATTGTTCAATCCTGAAGCGCACAATTGAAGTGTGAGAATTGGCCCAAGAGCAAGCATGATGTTGTGCTGAAGCTGATGGTTTGCTGAATATAGCTTACATGGATGAAGAATGGAAGAGGGTGGTGTTTTTGGAGCATGCAAATATATTGCATTGAAGATGGCTGGACAATAGTTAGGACAGGAAGTTGGTGAACTGGTACCCACCCTAACTTACTTTTAGGGAATTTTGTCTAGTTTCTTGGGGATGGAAAGCAGAATTGGAAGTGGCAAATAAATAAGGTGGGTTGGAACGTTGATAACATGGAAATAAGGTAGTTGTCGCTCAATAATTAGAATCTGAAGTCACAATTCAAAGTTTAAGGGGAAAGGTTGCAAACATTTTTTTAATGTCGAAGTTTAACTCGTTCATCGTCTGTACTTTCTCAACTTTCATAGAATCAAAGAATCTTTACAGTGTGGAAACAGGCCATTTGGCCCAATAAGTCCACACCGACCCTCTGAAGAATATCCCACCGAGACCCATTCCCCTACCTTATTACTCTACATTTCCCTTAACTGATGCACCTAGCCTACACATTCCTGAACACTATGGGCAAGTTTAGCATGGCCAATTCACCTAACCTGCACATCTTTGGATCATGGGAGGAAACGCACGCAGACACGAAGAGAATGTGCAAACTCATAAATCTCATCTCCATCTCAAATTTAAAACATTTGGGGTAAGTTTTATAGCGATAGCAAGGGTTTTGGCCATTGGTTGAAGAGATTGTGAGAGAGCCGCACTGCCTTCTTTGGGGAAGGTTTGTTAAATTATAAATAAATCAGGACAATTGACACATCTTCAGCAGGCCTTCCGCAGAATCAACCCAGATGTGACCTACTGAGAGCTGGCAAACCATAAAGGACTGGCATTGTCAAGAGGGAAGGGGTGACTGCTGAGAAAGAGTGCACCAACTGGAGGAACCAGATCGGAGAGCATCATCGGCCAGAGATAAGTGAGGGCGGGAGAGGTTTTGTGCTGTTGGGTGAAGCACCTACTCAAGGATTCAGCTCGCACCAGGCTTCCCCTTCCCAATGCAAGATCCCTCAATCAGGCACTGAGCACTTTTTCCCACTTAGTAAACTATATATGCGTCCCTTTGCAGACACGTGGTACCCTCCTCACAACTTATTTTCCTATTTTTTGCTGCACTGCTAGCAAATTTGGTGACAATACAGTCAGTCCGTTTCTCAAATCATTCACATATAAATTACAAGTTATTGGGGTCTCAGCTCTGATCACTGGATGACCCACTAGTTACAGGTCGCTGTAAGTTAGCCGATCTTCTATCCATGCCATCAACAATACAAGTTCCAATCTTCTGCAGTAATCTTTTATATGACACCATAGCAAATGCCTTTTGGAAATCCAAATGCCCTAAACTACTGGTTCTTCTTCATTCACCCTGCTTGTTACATCATCAAAAAACTCTAATAAATTTGTTAAGCACGTTTCCTTTCACAGAAACACGAATTATGACTGTATTATAATTTCCTAAAGATCATGCTACTGTCTCTTATATAATGGATTCTAGCATTTGACCAATGACAATAACTTAAATTACCTGATCCACATAGCTTCCTGTTTTCTGTCCCTTTCCTTTCCTTTTACAGTGAGCTTACATTTGCAACTTTCCAATCTGCTCAGACCTTTCCAGAATCTAGCATTGGTTTGAAATGTTCAAATTTACAACTATTATCTTTGGCAGCCACTTCCTTTGAGATTTTAAGATGAGTACCATCAGCTGCAGGATATTTTTCATCTTTTACCCCATTAGTTTCAAGTGATTGTGAACCTCTGCCATTTCCTGGGTGATCCATCAATTCTTCATTTTCACCCTCAAATGGATCAATGCTCATCATTACTACTCTTTTTCTTTTGATATACATGTTAAAGCTTTATCTTTCATTATTTGTTATGAGAACTAAGGCATCAATAGTAATAGAGTATATCTGATTGAAAACTATAAACTTAGTGAATCATCTCATTAAAGTGACCTTGAAAATAAAAGAAGAAATAATATGTTTGAAGCAGCAATTGTTGAAACATTGTCTGGATTCAAACCTGAGGTAGGAACAAAATAAAAAGGAATATTTAAAACAAGAATAATTTTCAAAAATCTAGAAGCAAGCAGAATATAAAATCAATGCTTCACAGAAAATGGAAAAGTATCTAATATATTTATCATTAAAAGCCAATTGGCGTGCTGTAACATTGATTGTAATGATGCAAGATTTATCTAGCACCTATATTGAGACCAAATTGCAAGCATCAGACAAGACGATAGGACAATCAAACAGGTTTCAAACGAAGATGGGGTACACAGTCATTAAAATTATTAATTCAGTCTCTATTCAAAGTCAGATGTACCTACAGTGTAAAAATTGGTGGCAAGAATATAACAAACTCAAACATGTTGAATTAGAAGAAACCATACAAAATATCAAAGATCAAGAAAAATCTAAATGTTTAGAATATAGATCAAGTATGAAGATGAAAAAGACAACAACAATAGCATGAAAACAATAGATGGAACAAGTGAGAATACCGAAGCTGTGTCACATTGGGCATATATTTGGCTACTTAGGACAAGTGACAAGAAGATTTGAGCAAAGTCCAAGCATATGGGATTGGGGTAATATACTGGCATGGATTAAGAATTGTTTAGCTGAAAGGAATCAAAGAGTAGGAATAAATGTGCCTTTATAGAGTGAAATGCTTTGAAAAAAGTGGGGTACTGCAAGTATCAGAGCCTGGCAAATGTTATGTTGGCCTTCATTTCAAGAAGGTTTGAGTACAGGAACAAAAACATCTTACTGCAGTTATACAGGGTTTTGGTAAAACCATATGGAGCACTTTTTTGCAGTTTTGATCTTTTATCTTAGAAAAGGTATTCATCAACTATTTGGATGAGGGCATCAACGATAATATTTTCAAGCTTACTTTCTAGCTGACATTGAGCATGATAAGAAGGTAAAGAGCCTTCAAGAGGATTTGGACAAGTTGAATGAGTGGACAAATGCATGGCAGAGGCAGCCTAAGTGGATTAGTGTGGTTATTCATTTCAGTAGGATAAACATAATGGCGATTATTATTTCAATGGGGATAGATTTGTAATTTTTGATATTAAAAAAAAAAGGGACCTGCGTGTCCTTGTACAGCAGTCACTGAAAGGAAGGATGAAGGTGCAATAAAACAGCTAGGAAGACGAATGTTATGTTGGCCTTCATTCAAGAAGGTTTGAGTACAGGAAGAACATCTTACTGCAGTTATACAAGGCTTTGGTGAGACCACATGGAGTAATGTTTTTGCAGTTTTGATCTTTTATCTCAGAAAAGATATAGTTTCCATACAGGAAGTGCAGTGAAAGTTCACCAGATTGATATCTGGGATGGCAGATTTGCAACATGGGGAGAGATTTGGTCAACTAGACCTGTATTCACTAGTGTTTAGAAGAATTAAAGGATTTCATTGAAATGCATCAATTCATGATGGGCTGGATAGACCAGAAGTAGGGACTGTGTTTTTTCTGGCCAGAATGGGGGCATCCACAACAAGGGGTTACAATCTCATGATCAGCCATTTCAGACTGAAATAAGGAAAAATCTGTTCATGCAGAAGGTGTTGAACCTGTGGTACTCAAATCGTTCAATTTCCAAATCATGAAAAGATGTGGAGGCTAGCACTTAATATCATGAAGAAAGAAATGCACAGGTTTCTAGACACATAATTTTAAAAATGAAGAGAGGTTGAGACAGAGGTGCTGAGCAAATTGCTTCAAGCCATTAAAGTAATTGCTTGTGAGGCCTTAGGCTTTTTTTTTAAAAACAAGTTGGAACAATAGAAGCAGCCTGAATGGGTGGGGACAAGCACCCACAGAACCAGGATTTTTAGTTTACCTTTCAGCAGTTGCTGGGGTGTTGAAGTTGATTGTTGAAGCTTTCTTTCCCCCCCTTCTGCTACAACCAAAAGCTGAGGGTTTCTGCCCGCTGCTAAAATTATATGTGAGACAATCTATTGTACTGACTTTGCCTTTGCCAAGGATGTGCTTATGGGATGTTACTATATTGGCACAGTTACTGAATGGGTTATTATTTTGTTAAGTATTTTGATGGAGTTACAATTAAACTGATTCTTTTGTTGGATTTGTAATTTAACTACAGCCTATGAACAAAGTATGTGTTGCTTCAAATTGCATCTGGAACACAATGCCTGGCACCTGCCTTTAAAATAAGAAACCATTAGCATCTAGGCTATGTCCTTAGCATGTTTTGAGGGGGTTTGGTCCAGTCTATAACACATGAAATTGCAAAAGCAAAAAGAACTAATTAAAAAGTGACATCCAACAAATAAAATGGCAGTGTTTTGACCATTTGTTGAGCTCTAAATAGTGACACAGTGCACTGCTAGGTCGCAAAGCAGAGAACAGAAAGAGGGGGTGATCTAAGTGTAGTTGGATGACATTAAAAATGGTGAAGATGAGCTGCTGGGACATACGAGAATGGCACAAGGTAGATACCTGACAACCTGGTAAGAGTGGCTGCAAGCAGAGACAGGGAAGAGTGTTTTTTTTATTGTCTTATTTCTTGCTAGTTTCCTCTTACAATCCATCTTTTCTCTTTTTTTTTTCTTAGTTATCTTTTGTTGGTTTCTAATCTTTTTTCTGTTTTACGGCTGACCACCAATGTTTGCAGCATTGTATCCTTTATACTTTCCAAGCAATGTTAATATCTGAATTGGATTCTTTATTCCTTTTCTTGGATTCCAGTCTTAAACAAACTAATTTAGTAACAATTGTATCAAGTCAAACTTTGGTACTTTTATTTGTAAATGAAAACTTGCGCTTTAAATGATCTATGTATGATCTTGCCTTTTAGAGATTCAACATGCAGTCCTAAGACCATCGAAATATACGTTAACTATGAATCAGTAATTGCCATAAAAAAAATTTAAATCAAAAGGATTGAATTGACTGGAGCAATTCAGGAACCGTATGCTAGTTTTTTTGTAGACAAGGCAGCAGAATTTCTCCTTCGATTCCCAAATATACATTTGGCAAACTTTACTTAATTAAAAAAAAAGCCGGTTATTGTGAAACAATATATCTTTTCCATGAAGTGGAAACAATAAAGATCACTGGCTGAGATAAGCAATGCCCCAGATGTTTCAGGATTGTCAAAGATTATTAAGAATTCAACAAAGAAAGTAAAACAGGAATTTCTGGAGGTAATCAGAAGGTCTGGAAACATCTGTGAAGAGAAACCAAGTGAATATTTCAAGTTGAATATGACTTCATAAGAAAATAAAATTCTGTATGGATACATTTTAATTTTTACCTGGACTATCGCAGAGAACGCTGGGTTAGTTCAGCATTAAGTGAGCGTGAGGGAAAGCTCTTACATATACTGAGTGGTTTGCATCTGTAATGCACTACCTGAAAGTGCAGTGAAGGCAGATTTAGTTGTAGCTTTCAAAAGGGAATTTAAAAATCTGAAGAGAAAACAATTGCTTGGCTGCAGGGAGAAGACAGAGAACTGTGTCTAGCTGGGTGGCTCTTGCAGAGAACAAGCACACACAGAATGGGTCAAATGACCTCCTCTGAGGTACAACCATTAAGAAATGAGACAGAAACAAAAGTGTTGCGGTGTACATTTTAGCACCAGGTCCATAATGGAGCCAACTAGATGGACTGGCTGTTCTTTCTTATTTCAATCCTCGGACTTATAGTTTTATGACTGTTTGGAAGACATTGAGAAGTATATCTGATTAACAAGTTAAAATGGTTTTGCTTTGAACCAAATTCCTCCTTTTTGAAGTAGTAGTTGTTTAGATGGCTGGAAGGATGAAGTGTCTTTGTGCGCATATTCAAATCTAATATCCTGACAGAGAAGTTATGTATATCTGGAGCTAGTAACAAAGTTAAAAGCAATTTTAAATGCAATCTAAAACAAAACAGATTAATATAAACATTTATATATCTATCAGTATCCACTACCTGCCTTTCTATTCGGCAGTCAGAATCGGAAAATAACCTCTGGTAAGACAGTTTGTGGGAGTGCTGAGAAATGGGGTGCATGTCAGTTCTGTTAGGATTATATTCCATGGAAAGACTGGTAAATTCTAGTGAGTAGCCATGGGCAACTATTCCAAAGTTTTGAGATCCATGTTTAGAATTTACTTATGTATTATAAACAGCAGAAATAATTTCTTTAAATACTTTTGACAGGAGGTAAGAATTTGTTCAAAGAAACAACAAATTTAGTGGAAGCACTTCTGTGATTGCAATGAAAAGTAACAGCGCAAAATTAGGTTGGTCCTCAACTTCCTTGAGAGGTTTCTCTCGGTTCTTGCCACACCTCCAAATCTGAGCTTTTATGGCTACCTTTGCCAAATGGTTGTGGCTAACAAGAGTGGTGTCCTGTGCTCAAAAATTGTTGTTCTCTAACTTCACGAGAAACAACAAAAAAATGGAAGTCTGCATACTTTGAGATATTGCAACTTTTAGAGGAACACAATTAGCCACAGTAAGGTGCATCCAAAGATAAGGAAATGAATGTTTCTTGTTAAAATACATTCTGAATCACCTTTCACAGAGACCTAAAAAGAGAACTCAATGGGTGTTCCTGGAGAAAGGCCCCCCTGACTCCTGTGCAGTACAGATGGAGAGCTGCACTATTGGAAGTCACATCTTTTGGATAAGGTGGGAACGGTGGGTGACATGGATGGATCGAAAAGATGCCATGATACAATAGTGAAGGAAACCAGGTGAATTATCCTGGTGTACAGACCAATATTTATCCATAAATCAACATTGGAAAAGCAGATCTAATAATTTCTAAATTACTGTCTGTGGAAATTTGCTGTGCATGTATTACACAATATACTTCAGAAGTACTTTATTGGCTGTAGAGCACTTTGAGGCATCCAGTTGTTATGAAAAGCAATATATAAACATACGCCTTTCATTTTGTCTGAGCCAAGACAGAGGCACAGGGTTTCATGGGGAGTTGGATTGAGGATTGAGCCTGAAGACTCCAAAGGTCCCCGATGGATAGCAGATGTTATATTTTCTGATAGCATCGAATAGGTATGCTTCCAACATTTACCACAGATCATAGAAATGCAGGGATATCATAGAATCCCAATGGTGAAGAGCATCCCATGCAGACCACAACGCCCTCCCCACCCTATCCTCATAACCTGACATTTCCCACAGCTAAGGCACCTAACCTGCATATCTTTTGGGCTGGGGGAGGAAACTGCAGTACCTGAGGAAACCCATGCACAAAGGGGCTGAACGAACAAACTCCACACAGATAGTTAGCAGAGGCTGGAACTGACTTAGGGTCGCTAGCGCTGTGAGGCTGCAGTGCAAACCATTGAGTCACCATTCGACTCCCTGTAAGAATATGGGAGCACAAAGCCTCAGGAAAACCAATTTACCTTCCAATTACTCTTGTCAAGTCAGGCCTGGAAAATGGGTGTGGCCATTAATTTTAGACATGCAATCAGGTAAGAGGCTGAGTTCTTATAAGATAACTTTTAAAATAAATTAGTGGGCTAAAGAAGTACAAGGTGTGACAGAATTCCAAAGAAGAATTACTGCCATGATAAGGCATATCACCAATCTGTTCGGGATCCATATTTTTCAAAAGAATTCCTTCAGGGCTCAGAAGAGTCATAGAGATGTACAGCATGGAAACAGACCCTTCGATCCAACCCGTCCATGCCGACCAGATATCCCAACCCAATCTAGTCCCACCTGCCATCACCCGGCCCATATCCCTCCAAACCCTTCCTATTCATATACCCATCCAAATGCCTCTTAAATGTTGCAGCCTCCACCACTTCCTCTGACAGCTCAATCCATATACATACCACCCTCTGCTTGAAAACATTGTCCCCTAGGTCTCTTTTATATCTTTCCCCTCTCACCCCAAAACCTATGCCCTCTAGTTCTGGACTCCCCCACCTCAGGGAAAAGATTTTGCCTATTTGCCCTATCCATGCCCCTCATAATTTTGTAAACCTCTATAAGTTCACCCCTCAGCCTCCGACGTTCTAGGGAAAACAGCCCCAGCCTGATCAGCCTCTCCCGATAGCTCAAATCTTCCAACCCTAGCAACATCCTTGTAAATCTTTTCTGAATCCTTTCAAGTTTCACAACATCCTTCCGATAGGAAGGAGACCAGAATTGCATGCAATATTCCAACAGTGGCCTAACCAACGTCCTGTACAGCAGCAACATGACTTCCCAACTCCTGTACTTAATACTCTGACCAATAAAGGAAAGTATACCAAACGCCGCCTTCACTATCCTATCTACCTGCGACTCCACTTTCAAAGAGCTATGAACCTGCACTCCAAGGTGTCTTTGTTCAGCAACATTCCCTAGGACCTTACCATTAAGTGTATAAGTCCTGCTAAGATTTGCTTTTCCAAAATGCAGCACCTCACATTTATCTGAATTAAACTCCATCTGACACTTCTCAGCCCATGGGCCCATCTGGTCAAGATCCTGTTGTAATCTGAAGTAATCTTCTTCGCTGTCCACTACACCTCCAATTTTGGTGTCATCTGCAAACTTACTAACTATACCTCTTATGCTTGCATCCAAATCATTTATGTAAATGACAAAAAGTAGAGGACCCAGCACCGATCCTTGTGGCACTCCACTGGTCACAGGCCTCCCGTCTGAAAAACATCCCCACACTACCACCCTCTGTCTTCTACCTTTGAGCCAGTATCCAAATGGCTAGTTCTCCCTGTATTACAACAGATCTAACCTTGCTAATCAGTCTCCCTTGGGGAACCTTGTTGAATGCCTTACTGAACTCCAGATATCACATCTACCACTCTGCCTTCAACAATCCTCTTTGTTACTTCTTCAAAAAACTCAATCATGTTTATGAGACCTGATTTCCCACACACAAAGCCATGTTGACTATCCCTAATCAGTCCTTGCCTTTCCAAATACATGTACATCCTGTCCCTCAGGTTTCCCTCCAACAACTTGCTCACCACCGACATCAGGCTCACTGGTCTATAGTTCTCTGGCTTGTCCTTACCACCCTTCTTAAACAGTGGCACCACGTTAGCCAACCTCCAGTCTTCTGGCGCTTCACCTGCGACTATCGATGATATAAATATCTCAGCAAGAGGCCCAGCAATCACTTCCCTAGCTTCCCACAGAGTTCTAGGGTACACTTGATCAGGTCCTGGGGATTTATCCACCTCTACCCGTTTCAAGACATCCAGCATTTCCTCTGTAATATGCACATTTTGCAAGGAGTCACCATCTATTTCCCAACAGTCTATATCTTCCATATCCTTATCCACAGTAAATACTGATGCAAAATACTCATTTCGTCTCTCCCCCACTTTCTGCGGCTCCACACAAAGTCCGCCTTGCTGATCTTTGAGGGGCCCTATTATCTCCCTAGTTACCCTTTTGTCCTTAATGTATTTGTAAAATCTTTTGGGATTCTCCTTAATTCTATTTGCCAAACCTACCTCATATCCCCTTTTTGCCCTCCTGATTTCCCTGTTAAGTATACTCCTACTGCCTTTATACTCTTCGAAGGATTCACTCGATCTATCCTGTCTATACCTGACATATGCTTCCTTCTTTTTCTTAACCAAACCCTCAACTTCTTTAGTCATCCAGCATTTCCTATACCTACCAGCCTTTCCTTTCTACCTGACAGGAATATACTTTTTCTGGATTCTCGTTATCTCATTTCTGAAGGCTTGCCATTTTCCAGCCGTCCGTTTACCTGCGAACATCTGCCCCCAATCAGCTTTCGAAAGTTATTGCCTAATACCATCAATATTGGCCTTTCTCCAATTTAGAGCTTCAACTTTTAGATCTGGTCTACCCTTTTTCATCACTATTTTAAATCTAATAGAAATATGGTCACTGGCCCCAAAGTGCTCCCCCACCGACACCTCAGTCACCTGCCCTGCCTTATTTCCCAAGAGTAGGTCAAGTTTTGAACCTTCTCTAGTAGGTACATCCACATACTGAATCAGAAAATTTTCTTGTACACACTTAACAAATTCCTCTCCATCTAAACCCTTAACACTATGGCAGTCTCAGTCTACGTTTGGAAAGTTAAAATCCTCCACCATAACCACCCCATTATTCTTACAGATAGCTGAGATCTCCTTACAAGTTTGTTTCTCAATTTCCCTCTGACTATTAGGGGGTCTGTAATAAAATCCCAATAAGGTTATCATCCCTTTCTTATTTCTCAGTTCCACCCAAATAACTTCCCTGGATGTATTTCCGGGAATATCCTCCCTCAGCACAGCTTTAATGTTATCCCTTACCAAACACACCACTCCCCTTCCTCTCTTGCCTCCCTTTCTATCCTTCCTGTAGCATTTATATCCTGGAACATTAAGCTGCCATCCTGTCCATCCCTGAGCCATGTCTCTGTAACTGCTATGATATCCCAGTTCCATGTTCCTAACCATGCCCTGAGTTCATCTGCCTTCCCTGTTTGGCCCATGCATTGAAATAAATGCAGTTTAATTTATTAGTCCTACCTTGACCCTGCCTGCCCTGACTGTTTGACTCACTTCTGTTCTCAACTGTACCAGTCTCAGATTGATTCATGCTTCGTTCCCCTGAGAATCCATCACCCCCTACATTTTCTAAAACAGCATACCTGTTTAAAATGGCTATAGCCACAAAAGACTCCAGCACTAGCTGCCTACCTCTCTTACCTTTCCTGGAGTTAACCCATCTATGTGACTGTATCTGAGATTTGCCCCCCTTCCTATAACTGCCATTCATCACATACTGTTGCAAATTTCTCACTGCTTCTAACTGTCTCTCCAACCGATCCATTCGATCTGATAAGATTCACAACCAACAGTAGTTTTGGCATTTATAATCGGCAGTAACCCTTAAACTCTATTTAAACTCCCACATCAGACAAGTAGTGCATATCACTCTACTAAAGGTCATTTTTGCTCCTTCACAATCTACAGACCCAGAAGAATAAACCCCGTCTTATTCCTCTACAAACACTGCTCCAGGTTAAATTAATAGTTATGGCTTTTATTTTAAGTTTAATCAAGAGACATATCTCCAAAAACATATAATCAAGAAAGAACCCACTCTACTCATTACTGCAGACTTTCTGTCGGCCACACTTAAAACAACAAATAACTTATCTGATTCGGTGCTGTGAACTTCACCCAACAGTTCCTCCAAGATCAGTTGTGAATTTCAATATTGCTTAATTTTCCCAGATGCACTCCAATGTCCAGCAATACATGAATTCAAACAGCAAAGGCAGCATAAGTTTCTTTCTCGCTCTCTTTCTCTCTCTCTCTCTCCTGTACTGACCACACCACGTGCTTCCTTTGTCTGTTCTTCTCCCTTTTAAAATTGCTGTTGTTTTGACTTTTTTTTCCAAAGTTCCAAAACAATGCAACAGCATATAAAACAGTAATTGCTGCTCCTGGAATTCGAGGAAATCACCTCAAACACCTAAAATACCTCAAAAAAGGAGCAGCTGTTACAGCCAAAAACTTTACCTGTCCTCCATCTTGGATTACCGGGAAGAGAAACAAAAATTGTGAAATAACAACGTACAATTAAATAGTGTAACTGATGTAAAAAAAAATTCCAGGTTGTTCTGGGAATAGCAATCAGTCAAAAATGGAGGCCAAGTCAAAGCAGATATCTGGGGTCACTCATGGTTTGGTAAAAGTGGTGGGTTGTAAAGAAGGTATTAAAAGGAAGAAGGGTGGGTGAGTAGGATTATTATTAACTTGGAAAAAAGCCAAAGGTTACATTTTATGAGTTTGTGTAGTCAGCTGAGTGTTTTATCTGCCAGCAGCGTATGCCAGCGAATGGATGGGAAAATCCTAGGCTGAGTGCCAGTTATTTCCTGATACATGCTGCTACTCAATGAAGCTCCCTGCTGGCAATACAAACTCAAATAATTGGCTCAGGTTTGTTTATAAAAATGACATGGCCAACAAAATAATAACACACAATGACCCATGCAAGAACTTGTCTACAACAAGAGACTTGCATTAGACAACTCTCGTGCAACTTTGTGACTAATTGCACTTACATAGCCTTGCAGTGAATGAGAGAGATTCCTTTCGAAAGGGTTGCAAAGCCATGATAAAGCTGAACCTCTTTCTAAAAATGCATTAAAGAATTTTAAAGTGACATAAACATTTTCTTCAAAAAAATGAAAAGTACATAAAGTGCTTATCGTTACTTTTAAGACATCTTAACTGCATATCATAAGTGCTTCCTGGAAGTACAGTTATACAAAAGATGCTCAAAGTACAGTTTGTCAGGGAGAGAGGAATTATGCAAACCCAAATAAAATCAATAGCAAGTTAAGGCTTGTACATCTTGCAGATCAGTATCAAATGTAAAAACGCAAATCAGGAAAATTTTAGGATAAATCAGCCAAAACACCACCAATAAAATGAAGAAGAGTATACCTGTTGCTTGAAGTCACTGCAGGCAAATAGAAAATTTGCATTAACAGCAAATGCAACTGAACCAAGCCCAACACACAGATTCTCTTGAATAAGTGAGCAGTTTTGTTTTAAACTACTTGAGTCATTCTCTGAAGACTGTGGAATAAATGCAATAACACTTACATTGCATTGGGCTGAAAGGTATCCAAAATAGGTGTTGAGAACTGTATTATGAACGTCATGGAGGAGGAAGTGTCAATATAAACCAAATATTACTCAACACTTTTCTTAATTGGCAACAGTCAAGTGCCATCTTACGGGGTTGTGAGGGTGCAACTGAAGTCGTTTCCAAACCTTGAGGGATCTCAATGGATCTTAAATCAAGGACCAAAAGTATAATCTTCGAGGAGAAAGTGAGGAATGCAGGTGCTGAAGATCAGAGCTGAAATAGTGTTGCTGGAAAAGCAGCATCCAAGGAGCAGGAGAATCGACGTTTTGGGCATGAGCCCGTCTTCAGGAATGAGGAAAGTGTGTCCAGCAGGCTAAGATAAAAGGTAGGGAGGAGGGACTTGGGATGGGGCGTTGGAAATGCGATAGGTGGAAGGAGGTCAAGGTGAGGGTGATAGGCCGGAGTGGGGATGAGGGCGGAGAGGTCAGGAAGAAGATTGCAGGTTAGGAAGGCGGTGCTGAGTTCGTGGGATTTGGCTGAGACAAGGTGGGGGGAGGGGAAATGAGGAAACTGGAGAAATCGGAGTTCATCCACCGACTCCCACAGCTACCTAGATTACACCTCCTCCCACCCTGCCCCCTGTAAAAACGCCATCCCATATTCCCAATTCTTTCGTCTCCACCGCATCTGCTCCCAGGAGTACCAGTTCCAATACCGCACAATCCAAATGGCCTCTTTCTTCAAAGACCGCAATTTCCCCCCAGACGTGATCGACGATGCCCTCCACCGCATCTCCTCCACTTCCTGCTCCTCTGCCCTTGAGCCCCACCCCTCCAATCGCCACCAGGACAGAATCCCACTGGTCCTCACCTACCACCCCACCAACCTCCATATACATCATATCATCCGTCATCATTTCCGCCACACACGCAATCTGCTTGGCACTCACTTTGTGTTCCTCGGACTCAGTTTATATTCTTAGCTGATGTTGAAATGTCAAGAAAAATAAAATAAGTTGTTATAAAGATTGTAAATAGCTGAGGCTCCAACTTTGAAGTACTCCACTTAGTGAATGCATTGACTGGTTACATAATTTTAAATAATATTGATTTAAAGAAGACTTGGATATGAGTCAATGCAATAAGCTACATTACCATAAAAATAACTTGGTCGACTATTGGAAAATTATCGTTAAGAAAGTACGAGGGAAGAACAGGTAGGAACAAATTACTGCAGGTCCTGAAATCTGTACTGAAATAACAAATACTCCAGTTTCATTTCCCCTCCCCCCCCCCCTTGTCTCAGTCAAATCCCTCCAACTCAGCACTGCCTTCCTAACCTGCAATCTTCTTCCTGACCTCTCCGCCTCCACCCCCACTCCGGTCTATCACCCTCCCTTGACCTCCTTCCACCTATCGCATTTACAACGCTCCTCCCTCAAGTCCCTCCTCCCTACCTCTTATCTTAGCCTGCTGGACACACTTTCCTCATTCCTGAAGAAGGGCTTATGCCCGAAACGTCGATTCTCCTGCTCCTTGGATGCTGCCTGACCTGCTGCGCTTTTCCAGCAACACATTTTCAGCGCCAAAAGTATAATAGCTGGCACAGAGCAGATGTTGAACGTATAGGCTCATCATGAATTTTACTAAATACAGTCGATTCTGCTATAACACGTGTTTCTTCAATGCAAATTGCTTTAATGCGATTGAAGGATTAAGACTGTTGTTTGGAGAATGTGAACTTTCCTTACCTGCATTGGCTATAATGCGATTTTGGCTCCATTAGTTTAAATGGTGTGGCTATTGCACAATTTTCTATGACACAAGATCACACAACAGAGCTATCGTGTTATATCAGAACCAATTGTAATGAGAATTACAATCTCTTACAGTGTGAGACTGCAGTACATATGTCTGTATGCATCAAGGTGAGTACCCCATAATCATATTTCAGTACCAGTAATGTTGATGGCATTCAGTAATTCTCAAAGACGTATGGTATGCTGCTCAACTAACCTATGGGAGACATTGATTCCTAAACCGTGCAATGTTCAGACTTCAGTGATTAATGGATAGGATTAAATTTCAAAGGATTTCAATTTCTGCTGTAGAAGAAAGGTTGCCACGGCAATGCCTCTACCAATAAGAGGTGTCCACTTGACAGCCAATCAGCACTCATGTAATACAGTATAAATTTTGTTTTCCCTTTGCTTCAGTATTGCTTGAAAATTATCCTGTTGAATGCAAGATGAAAAATTTTGACAAAGTTTGTCTTTTTCAGCAATACTCACATTCTGTGGTACCAAATGACTATTACCTTATAGCTGTATTATATATGATAGGTCCTGGTGTCATTCATTATGAACAATTCTACTTTTAATAAATATTACTGACAAGAGGTTATAATGCTTTTGCACTGTAAATGTGATAGTAAAGATGCAAGTTTACCTGTTATGGATTTTCCTGTGAAGGTTTGAATCTTTTTTCTGCCTCCGGGTGACAGGTGGAGCAGGAGTTGATGGGAGAGGTGGAGGAGAAGTGGGAGTTGAGGATGGAGGTAGATTGTTGCTAGGAGAGCTCCTATGGTTTTTATCTGCTTCATACTCAAAGGTGCGTTTTGGCTTTGGCACAGGATTCACCACAATGCTGGGCAGACTTTCAGCCGGTGGTTCAGGTTTGTGGTAGGAGCTTTCAGAGTTATGACTAAGCTGCTGCTTTGACATAGTTTTCTCAATCACAGGGTCAGGCTCCGGCTCTGTTAACACAGAGCTAACACTCCCTCTCTGTGTTGTACTCCCAGGCTCCTTAATATCTTCTGACACACTTGGAATGAAAGACTTTTTTTTCAGTCTTTCCCTCCCATAGCAGCTGCTGGGCAACTGAGGAAGGTCCTTATTGGGGCTCTCCTTGAGAGCTTGCTCAATTTTCTGAATCCTGCTCAATACAGCAGATGTCTGTTTTTTTGGATGTTCTTTACTACATAAACTGGAAGGCTGGTTCTTACCAAACAACCTTTCATGTCTGGCAAATGACTCTTTATCAGATGCATCATCTTCAGTCTCGGGGTACGAGCACTCGGAGAATGACCTACTCATTCTCTTGAATCCTGTGAGATCAAAGGTCTTCTCACTGCACGGTGAGGGCAGCATGCTAGGGCAGCCCTCACTACTAGCTCTGTCTCCTACTTTCCTCTTCTCCAACATTAGGTTCCGCCTGGGTGACATTTCCTTTCTGCATTCCCATTCCGAAATCTTCTGCCTAATGTCAACAGTCTGAGAGCGAATGCCGGCCCGACTGAAGGATAGGTTCCGGAAGGTAGAAGCAGGTGCCAAAGACAGGGTGCTCCGGTTAAGTTGGTTGGTGCCTATCCCATCACCTGGCCCTTCTTGGCACTCTTCCTGTGATTGTATCTGGTCTCGGATTCCTTCAACTGTGGTGCCTGGCAGGTGTGTATCTAAACATCCAATACTCACAGCTTTCAGTAAAGGACTTTTGGAATCAATACTACATGAATGAAGAAAACTGCTTCTTGGTGTTGCTCCTCCTGATCCACAATCCCTCAGACTCAGTCGTGGAGCTGAAATATGAGCACATCTAGTAGATCTATAGGAGTCTTCACTGTCACTTAATGGGTATGCTGAGCTTCTTACCGGCAATGAAAGTGTGGTTGGGCACACTGAATGACGCCTGTAAAAAAGAAATTCCATTAAAACAATGAAAAAGACAGAAAAATCATACATAATACACAAATTGTACATCAGTTTTATTATATTTGTTCAGTTTTCGACTTCTGTTAATAACTGAAATAACACCCCTCACTTACAGGATACCATCTCATCAATAAAGAAGAAAGAAATCTACTAGGCAGTGATGATAGCTAAATGGGAAATAATAGAGAAGATAGGCTCGGGCACCAAAAGACCATGGAGGGATATTGGGAAGATTTTTGAAATTAGGGAGAGAGTTAGCAAATAGAGCAAGATTTCAACAAGCTGCACAGTCCTCTTCAGTACCAATGATACTGATAAAACTAAGAAAGATGTTCTGCTGAGAGACCATGAGCAGTTAGGAACTAAACTGAAAACATGAAATCATGAAGGTAATAATCTCTGCATTACTATTTGAACCCATGAACAAACTGGCATCAAGAAATTAAGACAGGAGAGTTGAATGCTTGACTCGAAGTCTGGCACGAGAGCAATGTGCTTCAGATCTTGGGCAGAGGTGCCAGAATGGTGGAAACAGAGACCTGCACTTTTGGGATGACAATCACCTGATTCCCACTGAGATGAGTATCCTGGCAAGTCATAGAACTCTGTTTGTGGAGAGGGATTTCAATATGACTAAGGAAGTTAAGCGTGCTATCAAATTTAAGGAGAACACACTAAATGCTTTAAAGATTGGTGAAAGGCCAGAAAAGATTAGGAAAGCAGCAAACAATGACTATATAAAAAAAAATGGAATGTCATGTATAATAGGAAACTAACAAGAAGTATAAAAACAGATAATAAAGTCAAATCTAAAAAGGAAAAGAACAGCTAAAGTAAGCATTCACCCTTTACAATGCGAGATTGGACACAGCTGTGCAGCCACTCTCAGTTTCTGCACATGGTTGATGTGCTGGTGCATTAACATCTGGTTCCTGAAGCTGCTGCCACAGATGGACCTTAGAGCTGAAAAACATTATAGGATTGTGAGATTGGAGAATTATTAATGCTAAGTGAGGAAATGGCAGAGGCTTTGAACAAGTACTTTATAGCTATCTTCATAGGAGAAGACACCAAAAACATCCCAAGTATCGTCAAAAATCAAGAGAACAAAAAAGGAGAGGGGAACTTCAAATAACCAGCCTCACTTGGAAAAATACTCCAGATAAGCTTATGAGACTTAACAAGTGCAGATGACAATTTACAGGATACATCTCAGGATCTTAAATAGAGCTGCTGAAAAAAATAGCAGATGCATTGGCTGTAATTGTACAAATTCCTAAGATTCTAGCAGACTCTAGCAGAGGTGTAGCATCCCTGTTCAAGAAAGTTAAGCAACAGGAAAGTATGGGTCAGTTAGCATAACTTCTGTCATTGGGGAGATACTAGAATCTATTAATAAAAATGATTGTTCTGATTTTCTAAATGTACTGATACTATCAGGCAGTATCAATACTGTTCTGTGAAAGCAATGTTGTGTTTGATTAAATTATTGGAATTGATCATATTCTGTAGTTCAGAATACCTATTTGGCCCCAAAATTAGGGTATGGGTTTATAGTTTTCTGATTTGCTTTTTTATTATTTAAGCTCATGTAAACTTCGGCTAACAAATGTGAGAGTTCTTTAGAGGTTAAACGTTTTGAGCAAAGACAGTGTTATGTTTTTAACTGGTATTAGAGTCATAGAGATGTATAGCATGGAAACAAACCCTTCAGTCCAACCT
>NC_057725.1:38613117-38624952 GCF_004010195.1 Chiloscyllium plagiosum
CCAGCACCTGGCCCACATCCCTCCAAACCCTTCCTATTCATATACCCATCCAAATGCCTCTTAAATGTTGCAATTGTACCAGCCTCCACCACATCCTCTGGCAGCTCATTCCACACATGTACTGTGAAAAAGTTGTCCCTTAGGTCTCTTTTATATCTTTGCCCTCTCACCCTAAACCTATGTCCTCTAGTTCTGGACTCCCCCACCTCAGGGAAAAGACTTTGTGCCTATTTATCCTATCCATGCCCCTCATAATTTTGTAAACCTCTATAAGGCCACCCCTCAGCCTCTGACGCTCCAGGGAAAACAGCCCCAGCCTCTCCCTAAAGTTCAAATCCTCCAACCCTAGCAACATCCTTGTAAATCTTTTCTGAATCCTTTCAAGTTTCACAACAAAAGGAAGGAGACCAGAATTGCATGCAATATTCCAAAAGTGGCCTAACCAAGGTCATGTACAGCCGCAACATCACCTCCCAACTCCTGTACTCAATACTCTGATCAATAAAGGAAAGCATACCAAACGCCGCCTTCACTATCCTATCTACCTGCGACTCCACTTTCAAGGAGCTATGAACCTGCACTCCAAGGTCTCTTTGTTCAGTAACACTCCTGAGGACCTTACCATTAAGTGTATAAGTCCTGCTAAGAATCCAAATCATTGATGTGAATGACAAAAGGTAGAGGGCCTAGCACTGATCCTTGTGGCACTCCACTGGTCACAGGCCTCCAGTCTGAAAAACAACCCTCCACCACCACCCTCTGTCTTCTAGCTTTGAGCCAGTTCTGATCCAAATGGCTAGTTCTCCCTATATTCCATGAGATCTAACCTTGCTAATCAGTCTCCCATGGGGAACCCTGTTGAATGCCTTACTGAAGTCCATATAGATCACATCTACTGTCATTTAAAGTATGTATCAGATCTCTTGGAGAACAAAAGAAGCCAGTATAGTCTTTTGAAAGTAATTTTAGTTAATTTGTTTTAAACATCAACAGTTATATTGGAGACATAAAATGGTTCTTTTAGTTGAAGTGCATCAATAGGCTTGGAATGAAGAATACTTGGATGTGTTGGTTGGGACATTTGGAATAACAGTTAATCACGAAGGATTGAGATTACATACTCCTACAAAGACACAAAATTGACATCATTGGTGCCATACCTTATCAGTAAAAATGTAAGAAGTTAGCAGATTGATAGCTTCAAGCTGTCACAAAAACAGTGATCTTTTAACATCATTGGCATGTCAATGAATGAATCAGGAGACAGGAAGTGATGTCACTAAGATAACCATTACTTCTAAAGAAACCAATTAGGAAGAAGTGGGGAGACACTATTTGATCAATCTAGGATTGACCATGTGTTGTTCACACATTGGCAAAACAATTAGGGTTCAGGATGTCTCTGATCATGCAGAGGAGGAAGGGGCTACCAAGGGTTAATAAGTGGTCATTCTTAGTGATTCAGTGGATGAGGAAGGGAAGCAGAAGGAGCATTTCAGGCTGCAGAAAAGAACAAGTGACACTTGCCCAGTCAATTAATGCCAGGAATAGGTACACCTATTCATCTACTACTGTGGATCAACTGAGAAATTACTTGTTTTGTTAAGTATCATTTCCTTTGTACTTGTTTTGATAAACCTACGTTATATGAAACCAGTGAAAATATACTCGTACCTGAAATAGATATTCTAGCCAATCAGGACTTGTAAGCTTTTAAATTAGCTCTCTCAACTCAGTCTCCAATAGTAATTGACTTAAGTGTTAGAATTAAAATGAAATTCAATTAAAAATTCTTACAGGATGGATTAAGGACAACCAGCAGAGGTAGTGTACTTAGAAATCCAAAGGCATTAAGTGAGGTGCCATACAAAATAAGGGACAATATTTAAGAATGGGTTTAGGCTAGTTAAAAAACAGAAGAAAATCACAACAAATGGGTCATTTTCAGGATGGCAAATTGTAACTGGTGGATTGCTGTGATTATTGAGAAAGAAGGACTCTTTAGAGATGGTAAAGATTATAGGTAAGTCAAAATATTGTGAAAGTTTTAAAAACCAATAAAAGATGGTCAAAATAGATTAAGAGAGAAAATAAACTATGAGAGTAGACTTGCATTTAATATTAAGAGGGAAACAAGCATCTGTAAATATATAAAACAAAGAGAGAAGCCAAAGTGAACACAGACAGCTTAGAAGCCGGGGATATAATAACAGGGAACCAGGAAATGGCACAGGAATTGAATAAATACTTTCCATCAATCTTCATAGATGACTAATAGCATTCCAACAATATTAAATCATGGGGCAAACGGGGGAGAGGAATTAAATACAAAAATGTCACTTGAAAAAAAATGTACGAGGGATACTAACAGGGCGAAAAGCTGGTAAGTCCCCTACAACCTGATAGAATGCATCCTTAGATATTAAAGGAAGTAGTTACAGAGATATTGGTAGTAATCTTCCAAGAATCCCTAGATCCTGAAAAAATCTTAGATGATTAGAAAATTGTCAATGTAGCACTCTTATTCAGAAAGGGAAGAGACAAAATAAAGGCAACTATCGATGAGTTAACTTAACATGTGTTATTGGAAAAATATTAGAACCTATTATAATGGGTTTAGAAATATGTAATATAATCAAGCAGAGTCAGCATGGCTTCCTGAAAAGGAAATAGTGACTGAAAAATTTACTAGGATTCTCAAGGGGATAATAAGCAGGACAGGAGAAGAACGATTGATGCAATGAAGAGATACATATTGGACTCGAAACATTAATTTGTTTTCTGTCTCTATAGATGCTGCCAGATCTGCTGAGTTTCATCAATACAATTTACTTTTGTTTCAGATTTGCAGCATCTACAGTACTTTGTTTTTGTTTGTCCAACATGCCTACTGTTCAGTTCACATGGCACTGGATTCTCAAGTAATCTCAAATTTCAGAACACCATTTGGAAGGTACAGCTTGGTAGTAATACAGTATTTAAACATTGCTAAAAGGAGACAAGATGTTGAAGCTTTGAGAAGAAGAAACATTGATTACATAGCATCAGAGAAAGATGCTGATTGGTTGTGCCATCACGGGCATGGAGATGCAGCAGGAACAGTTAACTGAAAACTATTTGTTTTCAGAACAAAGTGGGAGACTTTTATTGTTCTGGATGTGGTCATGGGATTGCAGAGAAATCAAAAAGACAGTTAGGATGTGCGAGACATCTGAGAGACATCAATCAAAGCAACACAAAAATCCTCTACATCCTCATGAGGTTTCTTCAGACCCTTGGTCCAAAATAGTTTTATTCCTCAGACATAGTACAACTTTCTCCTGGTGACCAACCACTTATCCAAAATCCCAACTGATAGAAAATTAAAGGAAACATGAGCTCATCCATGGCAAACACAATGAGTGCAAGATTTGTCAACACTGAGGATGAAAAAGATTCCCAATTCCAGGAACAGTACAGTATGCCAACCATGCACAAAGATATGTTCAGATTATGAAGGTGTGAAAGGCCATCACAACAACAGGCAACACTCTAAAAACACACAAAAGACCAATGCACAGAACTACCAATAATAATGTCCAGATCTCTGCAAGCATCAAATAGAATGATTACTAAACCACCTACACATTGTACAAACTCTTAGACATTTGATTTTTTTGAATTCTAGTTTCTATGCAAATAGCTTTGCAACTCGCTAGTGTAATTGTATTTTCACTCTTAATGCAAAGCAGTTTTATCTTTTAAGACAGGGGCTGCTGTCTTAAGAACTGCATATGCTAATGAACCAAGGAGCAGAAATGATGCCACATAACCAGCAGCTATTAGGAGTGAAATCAACAGCTTGATAGACTAGGGATGTGTGTGTTTAAGTTGTTCTGTAACTGCAAGTTATCCGTTTGTCTGTTCAGTAAACTGAAATTTAGGTAAATTGAAGCTATACTACTTACCAAAGCAGTAAAATGTGCTAATTCTGTGTTAAGGAACACAAGAGCATGGCAATTCATATAACCCTAACATTCCAGCTTGCCAATCAAAGAGTTGGCTTTTTAAAATCCTTTCTGTTTGCTTTTATTTCTAGTTCACTCTGAGTAGAGGGATTTGATTCACTTGTTGAAGACACACTCTAAACTCCAAGCACCCTTTGAATCAGGAGGCCCAGGACAGGTCAGCAAACTAAAAGTTGACGGCTGCTTAGCTTGAGCTAGGCAATGTCTAACTAGATGGCCCCTCCCACTGTCAGAGAACAGCTTGCAGTACCTGTTCTCATACCAATTAAGTTAGGCTTATCACTGAATCTGCTGCTTCCCATCATGTTCTAACACTTTGCAGTGAAACAGGAGCTCCAACCTAGGGCACAAGCCTGGAAAAAGCATGAGGACCATGGGCTTCCCAATGTCAGAATACCCCTCTTGTCCTTCCCAGGTAGGTCCCAGAGAACTCCAAAGCACTATCTTTGGCACCATGATGGTTGCCATCAATTATCCCAAGTTATGCACAAAGTATTGAAACTATTCAGCTGTAACTGGGAGACAGTTCAGGAGTTCTAGGGTGTGTCCAGTTGCCAGTTGGCCAGCATATTGCATGTCTGGGGACCAAACCTCCTCAGAGTTCCTTCAGGCTAGTGTTGCAAGGCACTCAATTTCCTTCTGTGGGTACAAGGAAGTACAACTGACACTTGCCCGTGGAGAAGGCACGTGCTGATCGGGAGAAACTTTCGCACTTGATTCTACATCATTTACATTGCTGCTGGGTAATTGTGCGAGCTCAAAATACGAAGCAAGCTAGCACACAAAAGCAGGAAGTACACTCACTCCCTTTACCCACACATTGGACACCACATCAAATCAGATGGATATACTTTTTTTTTAAACATGAGGTATGGAATTTAACAGCTGCTTGAGCAGTGTCACTTTTTGTCTGTAATTTCAGGGCGCTGAACTTTCCTGTAGGCATTCTCCTCTAATGATATTTCCTGTTTACTAAAAATAATGGTCAATAAAGTAACACCAAGCTACACCAACAGGGATCTAAGCCAACTTGTCAATATCATATAGCTGCACCTACAGCTGGATGTACACATACTTCGCTTTATTATTGGATTACTTATGACAGCACAGCTGATGGGATCAATGTTTTATGTGAAGCCTTGGTTAACCTTGATGTTGGAGACTCTTTTCAGAACTATCAAAAATAGTGCTTCATATTTGAGGTGGCACTAAATGATAGCACAAATGCCAGACAGATCAAATGATAGGAAACCAAGATTTATTGCATCTACTAAGATTCCATCAATTTTATCTGTAGAACGTGGCATGCATACATAACTGTGACAGGTGGGTTTAAGCTACCGGTCAAGAGAGAGTCAAAGGCAGGGCTGTGCCAACTATTGCAAGATTATTTGCAATTTCACTACTGATCAAGCAAAACCAGAAATGATCAAGTATATTCCTAAATAAGTCTCCAACCTCTCCAAATTTGCAATACCAACAATGAGAAAGATGTTTCAGCGTGACAACCCAACCTCCCATTCTCACTGTGGCCTCATGAGGGACTCTCCCCACTTCACCAGCCACACAAAAAATGTTAGGCGCTGACCATTGTGTCACTTGCCTGAAGGCACATTTTTATGCCTCATCATTGGGTTTTTTTCTGTTTTTATTTGTTAAATATTTCCCCACATAATCCAACTAGATATTTCCGCACAGATTTTATTTAATTGTGGAATCAACCTCTGTCTTCAACTGTTGGTCATTAATTTTAAAGTAACACTAATTCTTTTCACCAACTTCTCCTCATAAAACCAAATAAGTGTATTTGATGTTTGCATAACCACTGCCTTTGCTTCAGCTCAGCTGCTGCTGAAAGTCTCATCAATGCCTTTGTTAAGTCCAGACTTGACTATTCCAATCCTCCTTTGGCTGAACTCACATCTTCCATTACAAAATACCAAGGACATCTAGACTCTGCTGACATCCCCTGCTCCTTACTTGCATCAAGTCATGATCATCTAACACCTGGTGCTGATTGACCGACAGTCTATAATCTATGGTTGCGTTCTTGTGCAACCCTGTGTTATAGAAAAATTACATTTTAGAAACAGTGCTTAAAGTCTTGGTGTTGTAATCGCGTCACAATCAACACACGTTTTAGAAGTTCACACTTCAGAAATAATGTCCCCAATTCGTCAATCGTGTTACAGCAAATTCAACTTGACGAAACACGCATTATAGCAGAATGACCTGTACAATGATTTGTAGTCAAGAACACCCAAGTTCTTTGTTTACAATTCCCTCCACACTCACAGTTACACTTTTTTAATTCTAATCTTCGGTGCATATCTAATATAAATCACTCCAACTGAAAACTGTAGTTTTAGCTGCCTAATTCCTAAACTTTGGAATTCTCTCCTAAACTTCATCTCATTTTCCTCCTTTAAGACCTGAAAACATTTGAGTCGGTCTTAAATACTTAAGTATTAAAATTGCTGGACAATGCTCCTGTGAAGCACAATACAAATGAACATTTTTGTTGTTGCAAACCTCAAACCTCAATAAATATCTATCCAAATCTTTTTAAAGCTTTCAATTGAACCATGAGTGAATTGCAAGTCAGTTCCACCTGAAACAAAAAGGCCGAAGAAATTTACAATTGTAGAAGTTTTATAGAATGCATTGGGGACAGAATGGCAAAGAGCATTGCACTGTTTGAAGAAAACGGCATGTTTGCTCCCAATGTACAGTACCCTTGAACATTGCAACCAGGAGGCACTTGCACATGAATTAAGGGGTCAAGATGATATCAGTCTGCTAAACCAGGAGTCTCAGTTGACAGTGCTCTGAACGCATGGGTGACAACACATAGAATCTTGTCTCATTCTAGATCATAAGTTAATGCTCATTTTCAAACATTAAAACTGGGCCCTTACTGTAAATGTCACAAAATAACTAACCTGCCTACAGCCCTGGCACCACTCCAAATGCCCACTCCACCCTAACCCCAATATGTATTTCATGGGAAAGTCTTTCAATTTCTGGCTGAAATCCAGTTGAATTAATACTGTATATGTACAGTAACATCGCTGGTGGAGAAGCAGCCAAGTTTTATTTTGTTATACTTTTACCACCCTGATGGCGGCAAGATGCAGGAGTGAAGCTATTAACTAATGTAGCAAACAAATTCAAAAATGTAGCTTTCTGAAACCATTGCGCTTGAATGAACTAATTGTTATTGATGGCTAGCGGGTTCTAATCTCATATTCCAGTGGATTAAAACCTTGATGATCAGAATAGTTAACATTGCCAAGGATGTTCTGGAGTTTCTGCCCTGTGACTGTAAATGCAGCACCACCTTTATTACAGGCAGCTTTTGCACTGTCACTTTGTAGCAGTGTAACCTTGCAACGTTCTAACAGCACACTCACAGAGCTGTGTTCACTCTAATGGTAATATTGACCTTAGACACATCATGAAGGAAAACCAGATTAACATTTGAAGCACACAAAGATATAGAGCTATGGTTTGGTACACCCTTTGGAGAGCAGTAGGATCAGATCTGTTTCTGTACCTGTTTACATGGCATCCTCTCCTCCCTGAACTCTCCCCTTTGCCCTCTTGCCACCCTAGCCCAAAACCCACCTGCATTGATTCCTCCTGAAACACCTGCTACTCTCTTCATCCACTTCCACACGAACCCCTCACCCATCTGGCACCCTATTCATCTCACACGCATGCCACTCTCCCACCAACCCTCCGCTGAGACTTAGCATACACACTTACCCTTTCACAGCACCTATCAAAGTGCTGACTGTGTTCACTGGGCACTTAAACATCAGAATATTGCAGACTAACTGCTTCCCTAACTATTCTCTTCTGCTGCACACGAGGAATACCAACAGGTCTGCAAGAGGAAGTCACTGTCCAGGAATTTCCGATACAGAACTGATCAAAAGTGAGTTTTTTTTAAAAATCCGATCAGGATCAGAACACACTCAGGACATGAGAAATCTATTCTTCACTCATTTGTAACTCCACCTTATGATTATTCAAGTTTTTAGTGAGTCCTTTAGATGTGTTCTCTGTTAATTTATTCGTTCAATGTTATTTACTCCTTTCACAAACTTTGGCTCCTGAGCACTTGTTTATTCATTAAACTGAATTGCTTCAACAATTAAAAAATACAAAAACAACTCTAATGACATTTTTCTATCAAATACAAAGAAAGTCAGAATGTGCTAGTGCAAATGTGGTTATTATTATTTCCTTCTTCCAGGCTTGCAGCTACTGACTACAGAATCAGGTTGAATAATGATTACTGTAGGTTAAGCACAGTTTGTGTTTATTGGATAATGCTGTTGATTGGGAATGCACTTTATAAGTAGCCATTCTCAGCACTGGCAGACAAAGGTGTTATTATAAGTATTGATGTTTAGAATGTGATTTTATGACTAATGTAAAAATCTAGTTTTTAGGGTATTTGAGGTCGCTTCAGCTATCTACTTTTGAATTTTCTAGAAAGTTATTCACTTTCACAATAGTGAGCCACTGCCTCAGTACCCTTTACAGTTGCCCCTGTACATGGTCACAAGATGGAGTTGGAATTTTACTCCCTAATAAAGGTGAGCACGGAGGCAAGGAAATACAGAAATTCATATCACCCAGCAATCTTGTTTGTTGGCTCCATTAGTGGTACAATTGGAGTGAAAAAACAAAATAATTGTGCATTGCCTTGTTGACTAAAAGCACCAGAGTAGCTGAGTGAACAATACAGGAAAAAATACAGAGAGAAGAGAATCGTATCGCTACATATTCCTTTAACATTAGGTTAAAAATGCAAAAATGCCTTCAATATTTAAACAATAGAAGTGAATTGTGCAAAGATATCAAACGACTCACTTGAGCTCTGTAATTTCATACTTTTGAAGTCATCTGCAGGCCACATTTGGAATACTGTATTGTAAAGTAATGTATTCCATTTGGCACTTGTTCTCCTATTCAGTTCACATTCAGCTGGCACTGAAGCTGCAGTCCTTCCTGTAGCTAAGTACTTTGAACACTTCAAATAAAGCCTCCCACCTGGGGCCACATTTTATTGGCAAACCCTTCACAATAAAGTTAATAGATGGTAGCAAAAAATGTGAATGACCACCCAGACATGCGTGCTGATTTCTGACTTGAGATTTCTCCACATCTTCACACTCTGCTATTGGGAAGGTCTCCGCAGGGGTTTCTGTTTGTGTGTAACCCAGTGAAAACTTTAGTTTTTCTTCAAGTCGAACACAATGGAAAGCATGACAACAACAAAGGGTGGTTATCAATACTTGAAAACATATCACATCTTAACCTTGATGAGGGGAGTTCTTGCAGCACAGTGGGTAACATCCTGTCTCTGAGCCAGAAAACTCAAGTTCCATTTCATGAAATGATAGCCACAGAAGATGCGCTCACAACACAGCCAACAGGCGAACTGTCAACCTGTAAACACTTCCAACATGCCTATAGCAACTGTTAAGAGTAGGGGAATCTCCTAGTCGTATATGCTTGATGCAGAGTGGTGCCCCTCAAACTGTGGCTTCTAGCTTCAGGCTAAGCATCTGTTCCAGGAAAACAAGCTGTGGAAAAAACAGACATAAGTAGGTGCTTTGTCTGCCTAATGTGCCTCTAAACATTGTAAGTCCTGTAAATCTAAACTTTATGAAACAGCTAATGTTAAGTAATTCTAAATGTCCTATAAGCCTTATTTCTAACATTAACAACTAATTAATTATGTTCCAGTACATAAAGTTTGAAAGATGATCAGGATTTTCTAAGATATATTTCTTCTGTTTAATCTCTTTGTTAAGCATTATAGTCAAAGTCTAATTTTCAATTAGTCTGAACTTGATTCTAGAATCATTAAATTTTAATGCATAAATTGGTCATTCAGCCCAGACTTGAAACAAGTATCCAATTAATCCTATTCCTCAACAATACCTGGGTCAAGATATTTTTATATTAAAAGAACAATTTCTGATTTGCCTAAGATGCTTGAACACACTGCTGGTAAATTAAAATGATTTAAGACGTACTCCTCCAATTAAATAAAATAAAATAGTATTTGCTGGCAAATTCTAATGCTTTGCATGCTTGAAGGCTATTGTTTTTCAAAATATTGCCAATGAGCATTGTTCTGATATGGGTCAATTCAGCTATGTTTGTCTTTTGTGTTAATTCCTTGTAGCCTAAGAAATAAATCACAGTGCTATACTTCACCCTCAGTGAGAAGTGAACTGTACCAGGCATTAATTATATTTGTATTTGCCCACAGACTTTCTATGAGATTCTGCACTAGAATTTACTCTTCTAAAAAGCCAATTTTCAGAATAACATTTTTCTGAGGATCTGGAACCTATAGCATAGGACAAACAACTGTGCAATTCCTTATGCAATACAATTGAAAAATTGTTAATTGAAAACACAGCTAAACCAGGAAGTGCCAGTTATCTTCTTTGTCCAGATCCTTCATGACTGGAGTACCTTTGTCAAATCTCTCCTCTTCTGCATTGTTGGACCATTGTTGTAAGTCTCTTCTAAACCTTTCCTTATAGTCCATGTCTCTATTTATAAAATATGAGCCTGTATAGTTTATAATTGCTTTCCCAGTCTGCCCTGCTACATTCAATGACTTATGCACAAATATTTCTGGATTTCTCTCCTTTAGAATTGTAGCTTTTGTCTTATACAGTGGAAGCTCATTGTAACATGGGACAATATAGTACAAATTTGCTTATGGTGAGGTCTCAAGGTTTTTAAAAAGAAAAATCTTTATTTGAATCTTCATTTTGCAAAAAAACAGGAGAAAAATAGGATTTCTCTTATTCTGAGCCACATACAATATAGTTTTGTTTTTTGGATTTTGGGTTATAATGGACTTTCATTGGATTGCCTCACCTGACCAAAATGTATCACTTCACACTTATCTATATTAAATTTTATCTGCTTCACGTCCATATATTCACCAGTCATTCTTTGTCCTTTTGATGTCTCTCCTCGTCTTCCAAAGTTTTGTGTCACAAAACTATAAAACTCAAGGACTCATTTTAAGTTTCTTTTATTATAGGCTTGTAATTTGATCCACAAGCTTAAACAACATTTTCATTTGTAATGTAAACACCACAAAGTTATTTGATAGCAACTAGCCCACATACAAGACACAACAAAAATTGAGCTCCCAGTTAAAACTCTTTTTACACTTTTCCCCATTTACTGTACATGAAAACCAGCAGAATTAATTAATTAAAGCTAACCAATGTGAAAAACATTTTTTAGTGAAAGACTTAACAAGTGAATTAGGTTTTTGTCCTATGAACATGCAATGCCAATCATTGCTATCATACACCCATCCTTTTCTGACTCGGTCTACAGGGCCTACTTGGTCTAAAATGGTTGATAAAAAAATCATGAGCAGTCTAACAAGAAAAGGTTGTTGTTTATACCATGATAGCAATCTGGTGCAAGTTGGATTAGTAAGCAAGGGGCTCCTGTGACAAAGTGGTAATATCCCTATCTCTGGGCCAGAAGCCCAGGTTCAAGTCCCACATGATCCAGAGGTGTGTCATAAATTCTTTGAACAGAATTCTTTAAATCAATCAATCTAGATTTGTAGCAATGCCTAACTTACTAGGACTTCTGGGCAAGCTAACATTACATTAGATTAGATTAGATTACATTACATTACAGTGTGGAAACAGGCCCTTCGGCCCAACAAGTCCACACCGACCCGCCAAAGCGTAACCCACCCATACCCCTACATTTACCCCTTACCTAACACTACGGGCAATTTAGCATGGCCAATTCACCT
>NC_057725.1:38624967-38669007 GCF_004010195.1 Chiloscyllium plagiosum
GAACCCGGGTCTCTGGCGCTGTGAGGCAGCAGTGCTAACCACTGTGCCACTGTGCCGCCCACAGGCCTGTCCACTTTAAGATTCTAAAGATGTTCTGCCTTTTCTCATCCATATCCACCATGAGATCAAGTGTTCAGCATTAAACTTTACAGACCTATTAACTTATATAGCCATTCTCAAAGGCAACAATATGACTTGTTGGGTATCGGACAAGCAACTCATATCTTCAGAATACAGTACAGCTGTAAAAGGGAGACAATGGGCAATATTTAATGTCCTCGCCCCCTGTTCGAGACTGGGAAATATGGTCAGCAGGGAATTAATTAAGCTGGAAGTGAAATCCTTGTTTCCTGATATTGCGTTGAGCTTTTGAGATAAAGTGGAAGAAATATCAGCAATGGAGCACCCAATACACTCCCAGTGGTGGGAACCTATTTTCCAATCATTTTAAACCATGAAGACTCATTAATTGGGAAAAACACCAATTGAAATCCTAGTTTCAAGAGATAGTCAATGGTGCACAAGAAACTCAGGTCTCATGTTTTCCCATGGTTTAAAGATAGCATGGAGCAGGTGAAGTTGTTCCAGTTTTGGATTCTTTGGCTCAATCTGTGGTTCTTTCTTTATCTTACTCAATGGCAGAGACAGGTTGAGGGGGAAATGGAAGCTCTGAGAACATCAAAGGATGAGTAGAGCTGTAGGGAGTATGATGCTCGGAACTTCAACAGTATAGCAGTAAGCCTGGTAAGAGGATGGGGCTGGTGCTCGTTTTTTCAAATGGCAGAAGAGCAGTTCACTAGTGTCTGAAAGGAGTCAGGCTCCAGCCTATCATTACAGTGATCTTGATCTGTCTCTCTAAGGGAAGCTGTTGATGACACACTGCAGCTCAACAGTTGCAAGAGAAATGACCTAGAGTTGAAGCAGCTGTAGGGTCACAGCTAGTGCCCATCAACATCGCTGTTACTTTGCTTGAAATCAGGTGTCACTAGGAAACCTCTAACTCACAGGAGGTCAGGTTTTTCTGGGAGGAGGCCACTGTAGGATGGGAGGAGTTCAGGATGTGTCCCATGAGACGGTCATATATTACTACTGACAAACTGCAGCTACTGCAGAAATGAAAACCATGTCTACAGAAGTCCTCACAATACTGCCTGCTTCAGACAGTTCACTTTGTGGATTTACAGTCGGTCTCACAGGAATGGATTCAGTAGAGTAGGGCCTTGTCACACAACAACCTAAGCCACAAGGCTACCAGCTGGCACTAGCCAAGGGGGGAGTGAAGTCCAGGAAGAACTCAACCAGGGCTGTCTTCACTACTGAAGAGCACTGGATAGCTCAATGTGGGTTCACCAACTACTTTAGATATCTGAACGCTCTGTCGGAAGGCAATTCTGCGCACACTTTTACAAGACATACACCCCATGGTTTGGAGAGAACCCCATGCCAATTGCACTCAAGGTAAAATGCAGCCCTAAACTTCTACACTAATAGCCCTTACACCCACTACAAGGGCTCTTGAAGAACAGCTAGCTGCTTTAGTACATCAGAAAGGGTTTCAGTCTCTGAATGTTCAAGTTGTCTGTGAACAACAGAAATGTGCATGTGTGACATTTCCCATGGAGCCCTCATGATGCATACTGCTTAATAAACCTCCTCCCCAACTTTCTCAGTGCTCAAGTGCAGTTTTGGATTCTGACAAGTGCTATCTCCTCAGGACGTGGCTCATGACACCAGTGCATCATCTCCAAAGCACTGGGGTCAAGCATTACAATGCTGCAGATAGCTTAACCTGGGAAATCATAAAGCAGACCATGGCATGCTCAAAATGTGCTGCTGATGTCTTCACTGGCCCATTTATAATGTACACCACAAAAAATATCCAAGATTATCATCATTTGCTGCATCTTACACAATGTTACATTACAAAGATGAGAAGCATTGCCGATCCAGGTCATGGAGCAGTTACAACCATCTCAAAGGAGCATAATGGGGAGGAAAGTGAGGAGGGTAGTAGCGGTCTCATATTAGATCACAGATGCCAGGGCCATGGGAAAACAAGTCTTCTCTGTCAGGGATAATTTCACCTTCAATCATTTTAATCAACGAGAATGCACATACCTGACTGTCACTCCCTAGCCTGCAAACTTTTGCTTGCTCTTGATTGTGCTTTCACTTCTACAAACTTCCATCCAGAGTTATCTCAGTACACATCCTCCACCCAGTAGAACATCAAGGGAGCAGACAGTCTCTCCCCACCCACCATGAGCTAACTGTCTCCTCCTGGATGAAACTGTCAAAACCAATACGGCACAAGCAGCATATCACTTCCACACCTGTCAGTAACCTCCAGCAATTTCCTTGGCAAGTCATTTGTGAGGGAGCTGCAGATGCTACACAATAGTCACTTAGTTGAGAATACAAATCACACCACACACACATTACTATCCAGTGAAGACCGACCTCTAACACACTGCATATTGTTGCCTATGCAAATAAAAATTCCCTCAGCCCCTTACTTTTGACACTTGTTGCTGAAGTATGACAGTAGAGGACAGCCCTACAAATACATCTAATGTGCACAAATGAACAAAATATACAGGACGACCTCCATATCTGCGGGTTTGGTTTCTGCGGTTTCAGTTACCTGCGGTTTACTGAGGACCGGACATATTACAGGGAACATTCCAGAACCAGGGACAGGAGGCTGCCAGGAAGGTAAATTTCCTATTTAAATGAAGGGGTTTGCGCCCATCCGCAGTTTCAGGCTTCTGGGGTAGGTCTTGGAATGTAGCCCCCACAGGTATGGGTGTACACACTATAGTAGTGTCTTAGGACCTGAGCCACCAGTGAATCACAGAATCTCGACAGTGTGAAAAAAACACCAATCAGCCTATCAACTCTACAGACTCTCTTCAGAGTATCCCACCCTATCCCTGTAACCCTGTATCTATTCATGGCCAATCCAACTAACTTGCACATCTTTGGACAGTGGGAGGAAACCGGAGCACCTGGTGGTAACCCACACAGACATATAGAGAACATGCAGACTCCAGTCACCCAAGGATGGAATTGAACCTGGGTTCCTGGCACTGTGAGGCAACAGTGCTAACCACTGAGCCACCCTGCAGCCCCTTGTGCCCATTATGCCCTTGTTACTTTTAATGTTTCTTTTACCATCACAATGCAATGATATAACTCTCACATCAGCAACTAAGGAGGCATCTTGCTGAAAATTGTTCCTTCACCAAATGATTACCCATGGGTCACATACTCACCACATGCACTTACGATTTCCATTATGATTACATGTACTTTTTGAATGGTGGAGCAGGCTAAAGGGCTGTAGGGCCTTATGTTCTTATTTTTCTTATGTTATTTTGGTTCATAAATTAAAGCTTTCAAAACGCTATTTATCTTCAAACTGGTATTGCATAAAAGAAAAATTATGTATCTGGTAATTACATAATAGATCACGCAAAGTTAATAGCTCGGAGCAATACGTGATCTACTTCAGCAATTTGCAGACTTGCAACAAAATGTTTGCAATGTGTCCCGCAAAAAAAATCTCCAAGTACTTTGCTTTGGAATGGGTTAGGGCGTTAGGAGGGGGAAGGGAGGCAAGAGGGGGTTGCTGAAAACGTGGTTGCACAGAAAGCTTTTAAGGAAATTTTTGAAAGAAATGAAAGAACAAGCTCAACAGTAGAAGCAAAATTAAAAAAAGACATCTCTGGTTTTGGAAACGAACAATGGGGGTACAATTGCATCAAGCACTAACTTCTTGTTTGATATTACAGAGACTAATGTAAGAACATAAGAAGTAGGACCAGAAGCAGGCCAGCTGGCTGTTCAAGCCTGGTCTGCCATTCATTATCATCATGACTGATCTATTCAAAGGCTTAGCTCAACGTGGCCCCTCATTCATCATAAATGTAAATTCCTCTACTGTTCAAAAACCTAAGTTGATTTTAAATCCTCCCATCCAGAGAAAACAAAGCATAAACAGTGCTAATATCAGGATAACCTACTCTCGGTCTCATTGTTGCACTGCAAGGGACTCCTGGGGACTTGTGCTTCACAATCCAAGCATCAGTTCACAGAGCAGAGGGATGGTCCACCCAATTAAACTCGCTGGACATGGAGAAACAGGTCTGAAATTATCTTTGCCTGGTTGCACTCATTGAAGCTTGATAAAAAAATACTGCATGCTGCTGCTGCTGCAATAGGTTTCCAAAATAGACAGAAGAACACAGCAAGCCAGGAGGCGGAGAAGTCACTGTTTCAGGTGTAACCCTTCTTCAGGACTGGGGCTGGGTGTAGGGGCACTGCAGATAAAGCAGATGGTGAAGGGGGGATAGGTGAAGACAGGTAGAGGCTACGATCTGGTTGGTCAATGGGAGGAATGAATTCGGTTGGTGGCAGAAAACAGTGGAAGGGAAAGGGAGGGGCTGGGAAGGGAGGTCATTTGAAATTGGAGTACTCAATGTTGAGTCATCCGGGCTAGAGATATTGTTCCTCTAATTTGCGGTGTCGTTCATTGTGGCAATGGTGGAGGCCAAGGACGGTCATGTCAGAAAGGAAATTAAAATGGGCAGTGACTGGGAGGGCCAGTCAGCCCCAGATAAACTGATTACCCAATAGTTAAATTGTATCCTTATAATCACTCATCTATCTGCAGAGTTGAAATCATTACGGTTGGACTTTGGCGGTGCTCTGACCCATTGAGGAAACTGAGGTCTGGTTGGTTCTTAGAGCCTCTTCTCCCACCTTTCAAATTACCTCATTGGTTTATAATAACAAACTACAGTCCTCCTAGGGAATAAGTTGTTTGTCTTGTGCAACACTGGCAAGTTGATACATGAGCCAAGATACCGATCAGTTCTCGTATCAGTAATTTACACAGAAAAAGTTCGCAGGCACACCCCTCCTTCAACAGTGCAATAGTTTTTATGGAGTGTAACTTCTTCCATTTATCAACATTATTGCAAATTGAAATCAAGTAATTGGACAAATAATGCATAGGTCTTCAATGACTGGGTTTGATTTATAACAGACTGTAAACAAAAAAACCTCCCAAATGCATAGAATGCAAAATTTGCCAGTCTTCAAGGAGTGTGGCAGAGAACATTTCAACAGCAGTGAACATCACTTCCGTGACAGTCAATCTGAAAGAGAACTCATTAATTACATGAAAGGATCTCATTTGACATAGTGCATACCAATCACCATTCAAACATTTGATACGCCAGAGTGGTATGAGTTTCATTTTCTCACAAATTCAGTACCATTTGGTCACAGAACAGAATGTGGTCCAAAAAAGTGGTTATCACTAAGTTCGAAGTCAAATAGCTAAACAGGTCTGATTTGATCCAGGACTATCCAGAAGACTTCAGTGTTCCTTGATCTTTAAATTTTTAATTTGTTATCCCAAAAAAGTGTCACAGATAAATTATCTTTAAAAATTGCATTAGAAATTAAAATTAATCACATAAGTAGCTCAATGCCCTATTTGTTTTACCCACCATGCCCTCACCTGAAACTGCACTTTATGAATGGCAATGCTTGTGTTGCTAATGTTCATTCCTCAGAAATGGTATAACTAGTTAAATGTAAGTGATTGGAAGTTAATTGCATTGCTTTGTTCAGTTGCCAAAATAAAAATTCTCACCACTCAACCTTGGAATTATCTATTGTTGCATCACGTTGACATAACTACTCGGTATCAATCTCCAGGTAATTTCAGCTATAATACAGAACACATTGAGCAAGTCATTTACTACCTGTTCACACAAGAATGAACCGGAGGACAGGGTGTTGCAAAATCCAGATGGAGCTGCATTCAGTTTAGATCATTCTGACCTAACAAAGGAGATCTTTCTGGTTATGGAAGTCCACACAGTTCTCCATTTAGCGAGTTCTCCAGATGGTTAGATCTCAGAACAAATGGATTTAAGAATCAGGGGTAAGCCATGGGTCTCCTGACACCTACTGTCGATCAATAAGATTGTGGCTGAAATGATTGCAGCCTCAATTCCACATCCATGTCTGGCATTATCCTCGGCTCCTTAGTTGCTCAAAAAAATCTGTCAACCACAGTGTTGAATTATTCAATCAACCCCCTGATGAATGAATATCCTCGAGGGAAGGAAATCTGTCATCCTTACTGTATCTAACTTAAATGCGTCCCCAGACCCATAGGACATAGGAACACAAGGAGGCTATTCAGTCCATCGAGCCTGCCTCACCAATCAATATGATCATGGCTAATCAAACACTTCAAAACCTTTTACCCATCCCATGCCCTCTATTCTGAAAGTGCACTGTCTGAATGGTAATTGGTATGATGAGATGTTTTTAATGTACTATATTGAGACATTGACTGTCACTACAGGGTGTTTTTTTAGTTCTATATTCACTCACATTGACAAGGTAAATGCTGAGGCAATGTTTCCCAATCTTCCTCAGAATCTTAGATGTTTCAGTGAGATAACATCTCATTGTTGTAAACTCCAATAAATACAGGTCCAAACTGCTAAATATTTCCTTATAAGGTGACTCCTTTATTCCATGAACTCGCCGAAAGAACCTTCTTTAAAATGCCTCTAGGGTAAAAGCATATTAACTCCTTAAGTGAAGAGAGCAGATGAGATGAGATTAGAAGAAAATACTTCTCTCAAAGGGTTGTGAATTTGTGGAATTCACTATCCCAGAACATGGTGGATGCTGGGACATTGAGTAAATTTAAGGAGATACAGACAGATTTTTAATTAGTAATGGATTGAAAGGTTATAGAGAGCAGGCAGAAAAGTGGGGCTGAAGCTGAGAGGAGATCGGCCAAGGCTGTATTAAAATGGCAGAGCAGGCTCAAGGAGCTAAATTGCCTGTTCCTGTCCTAGTTCTTTATTCTAAAACTGTATGACAAAATCAAGGCATATCCTCAGCAATGTACTATATACAGGTGACTTTGACTTTTATATCCACTCCCCTTGCAATAGGTGCTTCGATTCCATTTGACTTCCGAATTACTTATAATACATGCATGTAAATGTTCTGAGATTTGCATAGATTCTTCTGAACCACAATGTCTTAGAATCATACAGTATAAGAGAGATCCTTCAGCCATCAAGTCTGTAATATCAGAAATACACGACAGTCTACACTAATCCCACTTTCCCATGCTGGGCCCATAGCCTTGAATATTACAACACGTCAAGTACTCAACCAAGTACTGTATAAAGGCTATGAGGTTTCCTGTCTCAACCACCCTCCCAGGCAGTGCATAACAGATGATCACCACACGCTGGGAGAAAATGTTTTTCCTAAAATACCTCAAATTTCCCTGCTCCAAAGCAAACAACCTGAGCTTATCCAGCCTCTCTTCATAGCTAAGAATTCCCACCCAGGCAACATGCTGGTGAATCTCCTCTGCAGCACCTCCAGTGCAATCACATCCTTCCTACAGTGTGGTGAGAACTGCACAGTATTACAGCTGTGACCTGAAAATAAAGTTCTGTATAGCACCAATGTGACCAGCTGCTCTTATCATCTCTGCCACAACCGATTAAGGAGTGTCTTGCATGCCTTCTACCCTATTTACCTATCCTGCCACCTACAGTGATTTGTGAACAAGCAACCCAAATTCCTGTGTTCTCGAGCCTTCCTATGTGCTGCCTTTCATTGAGTACTCACTTGTCTTGCTCCTTTTCCCAAAGTACATTACCTCACATATCAGGGTTAAATTCCATCTGCCACTGATCTGTCCATCTGACCAATTTGTTTATATTCCCCTGTAACCGAACACCCTCACTCCTCACTATTAACCACTCAGCCAATCTTGTGTCAGCCACAAATTTACTCATCCTCTCCAGATTATCATCTGCAATTAGATCAACGCTGATCTCTGTGGTATGCCACTTCACTTTGGGCTCCTGTCACATTGAAAAAAAATTCAGCTTCTTTCCTATCTGATCAATTTACCTTTTACCCCATTGCATTCCATCTGCCATATTATTGTTGCTTGCTTTACCTCTCTCTCTCTCTCCCCTTTTGCATACCTTTGACCTGGATTTTCATTCCTGGATCTGGTGCACAGCCGGAGGAGAGACTCCGACTCCACAAACACAACAGTTAAAATTGGCCACCCGCAGTTCAGAATTCAGTCCAGGGCAGACTGGATTAGGTGTCAGGCCAGACAACCTGGGAACAGCCAAAGAAACAGTTCATTCCCCGAAGCAAGTTGATGAAGAGTCTGGTTTTCACCTCAGTAAGAGATTACAAAATTACAAAAACCGGTAAAGGGGTAATATACTGAGGTAGATTGAGGAATAATTCATGGAAAGAAAATACAGAGTAGGTGTGAATGGCTCATTCTCAAGGTGGCAGCTGTGATCAGTGTAGGGGTCAGTGCTTGAGTTTCAGCTATTTATAATCTACATCAGCAATTTGGACATGGGGCCCAACTGTGACATTTCTATATCTGCAGATGACACAAATCTAGGTGGGAAAGTGAATTTAGCTGGTAGTGCAGAGGAGTCATAGGGATTTATTCAGATTCAGTGACTGAGCAATAACACAATGCAATGAGGATAAGCATGAGTTTACTCACTTTGGTAGGAAGAATTGAGGTGGAGAGGGCTTCTTAAATGGAGAGAGATTGGGAAGAATATGTATTCCATTCCTGGGATAGAGGGCTATGCTATGAGCAGAAATTGAAGAGATTGAGCAGGGTGTGGGGGACAACAATGTAGAACCAGGACTCAGAGTCATAGCGTAAGGAGCAATCTATTCAGGACTAAAATTAGAATGCATTTGTTCAATCAAAAGAGTCGTAAATCTTTGGAATTTTCTACCCCAGAGGGCAAAGGAAGCTCAGTCATTGAGTGTGTTAAAGGAAGAGAGAGATAGATGTGTAGAAACGAATGACTTTAATGAATATTGGTATAGTGTGAGAAAGTGTCCTGATCTAGAATGGAGCAGTAGGCTCAAGTGGCTGAGAAGCCTCCTCCTCCAGCTCCAATGTCCTAATGAAATCGAATAAATTTATTAAATATAATTTCCATTTCATAAACCATGTTGACCCTGTAGAACTGGAATTAAAACTAGAAGACATGGTGGCACAGTGGTTAGCACTGCTGCCTCACAGCGCCTGAGACCCGGGTTCAATTCCCGCCTCAGGCGACTGACTGTGTACCATGTTGACCCTGTAGAACTGGAATTAAAACTAGAAGACAGAGATAGAATAATCTACGCAAACTGTCATCAGTAAAAACTTTTTTTTAATTTCAGACTTTCAACATTTGCAAAGTTCTGGGAATACTCAGTAAGTCTGGCAGCACCCATAGAGAGAGAAAAAAACCCAGAGTACTGAGGAACCATGATTATCCGGCAAGATCACAAGGTCCCAATGCTCGGCTAAACTATGTTATCCGGCATTCGATTAACCGAATGAAATACTGCCTGCCTGTGGCCTTCGGATAATCTAGGTTCCTCTGTAAATGATTCAGGTCAATGACAGTTTGTCAGAATTGGAAAAGTTCAATAGGTAAACTCAGATTGGGATGCTACTTTCCAGAACAACTCTGATAAGTTTGCAAGATAATCCTGAATTTCCACTGACTTGGCATTTTAATTCTCCATTTTGCTCCCACTCTGAGCTTTCTGTCCTGATTTGGCCTGCTGCAGTGCTCCAATGAAACTCAACACAGCACTTCATCTTTTGACTTGGCACTCTGCCTCCATCCGGTTTCTTATTTTGCTGGTTCAGGTCTGACTTGCTTCCTTCTTTATTATACATTTGGATAACTGATAATTAGCCATTCACATCTCATCTAAACAGAGTCATAGGGGCATAGAGATGTACAGTATGGAAACAGACCCTTTGGATCAACTCGTCCATACCGACCAGATTTCCCAACCTAATCCAGCCCCACTTGCCAGCACCCGGACCATATCCCTCCAAACCTTCCTATTCATATACCCATTCAAGTGCCTTTGAAATGTTGCAATTGTACTAGCCTCCATCATTTCCTCTGGCAGCTCATTCCATTCACGTTCCACCCTCTGCATGCAAAAGTTGCCCCTTAGATCTTATATCTTTCCCCTCTCACCCTAAACCTATGCCCTCTAGTCTGGACTCCCCCACACCAGGAAAAAGACTTTGTCTATTTATCCTATCCATGCCCCTCATGATTTTGTAAATCTCTATAAAGGTCACCCTATGACCTTACCAACAAGTAAGTCCTGCTAAGATTTGCTTTCCCAAAATGCAGTACCTCGCATTTATCTAAATTAAACTCCATCTGCCACTCCTCGGCCCACTGGCCCATCTGATCAGGATCCCATTATAATCGGAGATAACTTTCTTCGCTGTCCACTACACCTCCAATTTTGGTGTCATCTGCAAACTTACCAACTATGCCTCTTGTGCTCACATCCAAATCATTTATAGAAATGAAGTAGTGGACCCAGCACCCATCCTTGTGGCACTCCATCGGTCACAGGCTTCCATTCACAAAAACAACCCTCCACCACCACCTCTGTCTTCTACCTTTGAGCCAGTCTGTATCTAAATGGCTAGTTCTCCCTTTATTCCATGAGATCTGACCTTGCTAACCAGTCTCCCATGTGGAAGAAGTCCATATGGATCACATTTACCCCTCTGCCCTCATCAATCCTCTTTGTTACTTTTTCAAAAAACTCAATCAAGTTCATGAGACGTGATTTTCCACTTACAAAGCCAAGTTGACTATCCCTAATCAGTCCTTGCCTTTCCGAATAGATATACATTCGGTCCCTCAGCATTCCATCCAACAACTTGCCCACCACCAATGTCAGGCTCACTGGTTTATAGTTCCCTGGCTCGTCCTTACCACCTTTCTTAAATAGTCTTGTGGGATATAGGTGAATTAATGTTATTTCTACAATAATAAGTTCTGAGACAGAGGATTGTTTCTCGGCTAAAAGCTGAGTTAACAAGAATGGGAACTAAATAGAGGAAGTATATAATCCGTTAAAGAAAATGGTATGTTAGCATGAGACGTGATTACAGAACAATGGTAGATGTATGGGCAATAGATAAGACAGTAGGAAAAACATCTGTTTTCCCACTTATATGGGGACACAGGAACAAACCCTAATTAAATAGGTCATAAAGGTCAGAGTGGCCTCCGGAGAAGAATAAATGCTGATAAAGAAAGGACATGCCTAGCGGTGACCTGCAGTGGGATGACGTCAAACAACCTTATGGGGGCCAGAGATAGGCATTTGTCACGGACAAGGCCGGATAAACAGAAGTTGTGGGATCAGTCTTAAGGAAATGAGTGATGTAAGCTCAAATTGTATAAATTTTGAAAGTTTGTGGAATATGATGTGTATTTGTCATTGCCTTACCTGGCATTAGACATTGCACCCACTTGCAAGTGTACAAATAAACGACACTACTGTTTCAGACTTTTGTCTCGGACTGAAATTATTGAAGTGAGTGAGCTTTGTTTCTCACAGGTCTTTAGTTTCTTTCATACTACCATTATTACTGGCTTTTGCATCATGAAATGTTTGATTAAAATTTTTCCTGCCCACCACTGCATCACAACAGCTTTCCTTTTGCTCCCTCCTTCCTCTTTCACTTGTCCAAAATCTATTACATCCCCATCTTTCTGAGATTCTGTTGAAGAGTCATCAACTTAAATGTTTACCTCTTTCTCTTCACAGATGGTGCCTGATGTATTTCTAGAATTTCCTGCTTTTTTGCAGGTGGAAATACAATACATTTGAAGGAAGAGAAAGATAGAGTGTGGGAACAGAATGAAAGAATACCCAGTATTTTCAGTTATTACAGTCATCAGGAAGACTTACTGATCAGGCATGTGTCAGTTTTTGAGAGTCATTCCATTTTTTAAACGCTATTTTCTAGGGCTCAGCCTCTATTTCGCAACAAGGCCTAGAATTTTCATGCTATTTTCAGTAAAATTACAGCTTGTATTTGGGCAGAAGTGGTTTTCACTGGTTTTCTGCCCAAAACCTCATGTTTGACCTTTCTTATAAGCTTCCCACCAAGTCCCAGACAAGATCATTTACATATAGTAAAGGCTAGCAGCATTCCAGCACTTAAGACTTTTGTTTGCATACTCACATAGTACTTGTGATAAATCAAAATGAAAATTATATTTGCAACAAATGTTGCAAAGTTCATCTTTGACTGGAAGATGTGAGAAATTGGTCAGCCCAAACAGTATGAAAGATTTCAGAGCATTTTCTGCAGCCAAGAATGACTTTTGCACTCTCTTTGTTTTAAGCATTTTTGCCTCCTGAGCCAAACTTGCTTCTCACTGAGTCTATCCCCAATGAGCACCCACAATGAGAGCTTCTCAGGAGCAGGTCACGGTATTGCCCGTGAAGAAACAATTGGCTGCAAATGAGCTCCCTCAGGAAAGTCCGTTAAATATTTTCTCCAGGGTCATTAGTATGTCTAACTCGTTATCCAGTGTAGTAGTGGTTCAACCTACCGTATTAGGCATAGTAATTTGAATAAGGAAACTTGCATTACTATCAGCATGGGTATGGTAGTTTAACAAGTTGAATTTGAATCAATATTTTGCATTTATAACAATTTGCAATACAACCTTTAAACAGAAAAACATCCCTAGGTGGTTCACAGAATTGTCATCATTACCAACCATATAGAAAGATATTCGGACAAATTATTAAAAATTTAAATCAGAGGTAGTTTAAAGGATATCATTAAGTGAAAAGAGGCAGAAGTTCTTAGAGATGTTTATCACTATTGGTGAGGAAGTAATCTAATACCATGTACACTGAATGAGCATTACATCTGTGGAAGTAACGTGTTTATTCAGATCCTGCCCTTTGAGCTGAAAGCGTGACGGGTGATCTAAGTGTGAATCTATTCAGGATCAACCATATTGATCATACAGTTGTGTCCATCCTCAGAAAATGGCACTTCTCTTGATAATTTAAAACCACTTTTAAGAGAATTTATTGAGAGAAATACATTCATAAAAGTGTAATGGAATACAGAACTCTTTCCCATGGGGAATGGTTAAGCCAGAGATTATTAATAATTCAAAAAATTGTTACTCAATTTTTCTTTGGCTTATCTCTCATTCTCTCTCCATTGGATGGAATGTTCCATCCAGCAGTGCTCCTCAGTGACTAATTTAAACGTCAGTTAAGCTGAAGTGATTTGAATTGTAGCACTCTTGTTGGGAATTGAATGTCCCACAACATAACCTGTCAGACCATTCCCCCATTCCAAGAACAATTCAAGCATGTGAGACACATTGTAAAGTCATGTTGACAAAATTCTCTGCATTCTTTCTTTGTAGTCTCAAAGATTCTCATTCCAGCAATAACCAGAACAGGAAATCAGTTTACAATATCGAAGACGACTGCTCATTTCTTTGCTTTAAACTTCAAAAACCTACACTAATCCTGCTCTCTAGCCATACACCTGAATTTTCTAAAGTTTCAGATACTTAGCCAATTTATATCTTGAATTATTAATACTCTCTGGCTTAACCATTCCCCGTGAGAAAGATTTCTGTTTTCCTTTACACTTGTATGAATGTATATCTCTCAACATATTCTCTTAGAAGTGGTTTTAAATTGGTTATCACTTTACACTGACAAGCAACCAGAGGAAATAAGCTATCAAAATTCTTCACAGCTGAAACAGTCTATTTTCTCTTTAACTCTTTTCTTGTTTAGAAAATGTATGTTATTAATATGTATTAAAACATATTTTGCCTTTAGTTTAGCCTGTATACATACTCTCATTTAGCCATTCTCATCTTCCATTTTAGTACCACACTATGCTATCATTTATTCCTAGTGTTGTTCGCCCTAATTTTACCATATGCTGCCCACCCCCCAACCTTTTAAATTTCAGTAAACTTTAACCTATTCCTGGAAATCTTTTCTTTGACACATATTTTTCTTGTTCTGCAGAAAAAGTTCCTTTTTCCACCTTACATTTGAAAACTTCTCTTTTTCTTAAGCAAAATTCACCTATTTGCGAACATTTTTTGTCAAGTTGACTGGGTGTCATTGTATTTTCGCGTGTTTTTCTTTCACCAGTCAATGCTTATCTTTTAAATAAAAAACTTTTAGCTTTAACTCTGCACTATTCTTTCTATTCACTCATTGAACTTACTGGAATTGTGTTTTACCAATTATTCTCCTCCTTTTAATTTGTTATCTACCCTACTTTCTAGGACTGCATCAAGCAATTCATCTTTCACACATACACAAATTTTACTGTTTCCCTTCTTCCTCCTCCTCCTCAATTCTATTCACATTGGCAATCCCTGAGACTTGCTGCATTCTAGCACTGTCATAGAATTCTCCACTAAGTTTAATGAATTTCATTTTTAATTCATTCCTAGCTCTTCATATATTTTTTCTTCAGAAGGAATACTAAGGGCGGCACAGTGGCACAGTGGTTAGCACTGCTGCCTCACAGCGCCAGAGACCTGGGTTCAATTCCTGCCTCAGGCGACTGACTGTGTGGAGTTTGCACGTTCTCCCTGTGTCTGCGTGGGTTTTCTCCGGGTGCTCCGGTTTCCTCCCACAGTCCAAAGATGTGCCGATCAGGTGAATTGGCCATGCTAAATTGCCCGCGGTGTTAGTAATAGGGGTAAAATGTAGGGGTATGGGTGGGTTGCGCTTTGGCGGGTCGGTGTGGACTTGTTGGGCCAACGGGCCTGTTTCCACACTATAATGTAATGTAATGTAATCTAAAAGATTCCAGTCTTGACTAACCTAAACCACATCTCTGTAATGGTTATTATATGTTCAAAACTGGGTCCAATTTTGGCAACTTTGTTCAGGATAATGTCAAGCTTCTTCAGTGTTGTTGGAGTTACACTTAGGGAAGTGGGAAGTATTCCACTACATTCCTAGTTGTGCCTTGTAGGTAGTGAACAGGCTTTGAGGAAACAGTAGGTGAGTAATTCACCTCATAAATCTCAATGTCTGATCTGTTCTTATAGCCAGAGTGTTTACATGGTGGTCCAAGTCATTTTCTGGTCAATAATAACACCAGGATGTTGATTTTGTTTAATGCAATCTCCCACATACAGCAATATGGTAATGACTGGGATAATCTATTTTTAACTGACTGCTAAATATTGGCAAGAACACCAGAGAGAACTTCCTTGCTCTTTTTCAAATAATGTCATTGAATCTTTTACATCTATATGAGGAGACGGAGAAGTCTTGCTTTAGCATCACTTCTAAAATATGGGAACTAAACAATACAGCAAAACCTCAGCACTGCACACTGGATTGTCAGCTTTGATTTATGCACTCAAGACAAGGACAGGAACTATGAACTCTCAACCTTTTGACTCCAAGGCAACAGTGTGCCAACTAAACTGTGGCTGGCATTTAAATCAAATATCATTTCCAATACATTGCCTCAACAATCCTTACTCTTCTGATCTCATGGGTTTTCGCATATTCCACTTCAGTCAATGCAGGCCCAGAGCTTACTTGAGCCACTTAAACTTTCAATTCAGAGTTACCTCCTTTTGCAGACATTGTTTCTGCCTCAGGAGGACAGAACCTGCCACTTTGTGGAGAAAGATGCCAGGTAAACTCTGTAACCTCTCAGTGGGCTATGGGGCAAAGTAGGGGAAGAGCTGCTCCCTTTTTGGACATGTTGTAGTCCATGGAATGGCCCCCTGCAGCAATAGTACTACCTGTCTTGAATGATACCACCCCCTCTCATCATGCTGACTGAGGTCTGCCTGACTGACCCCAAGACTCCACCTGTGTGCAAGGGTGCAAGACCATCCACATGTCTTTATTCTTCAGGTGCTGCCCCAGCAACACCAATAACAGCAGCATTGCTGAGTTGCTTGCCTCCAATTTGTGCAGCAGATTTTGGGACAACAGCTGTCCTCAATAGGATGACTGTCCTAGTCACAGCCACTAAGTTGACTATTCCCATCTTCGTGCTGAGCTGTATGGAAGCCTATGCTGCAACCTTATGCCCATTAGGTAATAAATAAATTTAACCAAATTGATTCACTTCCATCTGACAGAGAAAGCTGACTTTCATCCCATTGGTCTAGGCTATTGAGTCCAGTTGTCATAGGTGAGACAACAATGGAACACTGCAGTACATACATTCTGGAAAGGGTTCGCAAACATTACCAAAGTTTGCAGAAACAAGGAGTGGTCCACAAATGAACAGATGGCGACTGATGCCTGCTCACCAACCCAGAATTTCATAAGCTTTCCCAATCCACTCTGCCACTTTCAATGATATATACACATATCCCCAGACCCCTCTGCTCCTACACTCTCCTCAACAGCATTATTTATTTTGCCTCTCCTTGTTCTTCTGCCCACGTTCACCTCTGATCAACAATGTTGCCCAAAACTGGGCAAGTTAAAATTGGGTCAAACTGAAACTCAATAGATTAAGCTAATTTAAAAGGTACCCAAACACTTACGTGGGATTTTGAATTTTGAAATGATCACAACAGCAGGGAATGTACTTTAAGCACAGTTAAGCAATAGAGCAAAACTTTCTTAATTATCTTCATGTAAGGATAAGTAATGAATTAGTACAGTTACTCACAGGAAACATGAGTCAGCATATTTAAGTTGTCTGATTATTTTTTGTTTGAGCATTTTTAATATTGCCAAGACCAGGAGGCAGCTGGTCTTTACTTATTTGCACTGTATGGGAAGAAATCTTTTTGTAGATTTCTCAATTGGAGCATAAAACCAGCTCCACAGCTACCCTTACATTACATTTTACTGAAGAAATAACAATATTTCAGTAAACTAGAACACTATTCAGATTGGGTTGTGCAGTCATAAATGTAGAAGAGCAAGTTAAATCTTTCAACATGAAGCCAGAGATAACAAAATACACAATGTGCCAGACTAATGTGGCTGTCAGTACTTCAGTCCCAGCTGCTAACCCACTGATGCCTATAGAATACACAAGAGGCCTACATTGAAGAGTATGCCAATGCTCAGTTATTTCCTGTTTCAAGGGATTACTGCCAAACCTGAAGGAGAAGGGGCAAGACACCACCAATACAGCCTTGATTTTGGCTTTTTAATCATCATAATTTCTGAAAGTAGTCAATCATTGAATTTATGTTCAATAAGAAACAAAGCACAGATAGCCTAAATTAAAAATCCCACATTCCTGATGAAGGGCTTCTGCTCAATATGTCAACACTCCTGCTCCTTGGATGCTGCCTAACGTGCTGTGCTTTTCCAGTGCCACACTTTTTGACTTTGACTCTCCAGCATCTGCAGTCCTCACCTTCTCTTTGAAATCCCAGTGGCCTGTTTAATGTATCCTTGTTTCTGGTGGAATTTATATATATTAAAATATAACAAGCAGGATCATTGAAACTTGCTGAATTAGAAATTAAAGTGCACTTGAAACACAGATACAAGATAAAATTTAGATGGAAGCATTTCTCATGCAATCTTCTGTGCTTTTTATTCAAGTCAAACCACCCTTTGCAGTAACCTATTCATAACTGAGGCATGGGTGCCAGGGAGGGCAACAGTGAAATATTGCGTCACTGTAGTGGGCCCTTGAATGGTATTTGGTTGAATTTTGTACATTTCTGACTTTTTCAAATCTGCCTGACTAAGATCAATGAAATATTGTGTGAAGAAATTGTTGGTACAAGATGAAAATAAATGTAAGTGAACAGTTAACCTCAAAGTTAACCTCAAAGTCTTCCTTTTCAACCAGAAGGTTCCAATGAGGCCAAATATTTGGGTGCTGCTGTCTGTACAAACAATGCATCAACACATTCTTGTATGTTCATAATTGACTTCAATTACAGAGATTGCGTGTTGAGGAAGGAACTTCTCCCCAAATACAGTCGGTTCTGCTATAATAATGTGAATTGGCTATAGCACGATTGAAGAATTTAGACCATTATTTGTAAAACACAAACTTTCCTTACCTGTATTGGCTCTAACATGATTCTAGTCCCATTGCCTTAAATGATGCTGCTATTACGCAATTTTCTTATAATGCAAGATCGCACAGGAATGGAACTATCGCATTATAACAGAACAGACTGCATTGTTATCAATATAAAAGATGTTCATGTATCAAAGTTCCTGTCTCTCAGGTTTCTCAAAGGGTCAATGTATAATCAGAACAGAGACAATACAGAAGCTGGCATCACAGCCTGGGTTTTCATACATTTTTTAAAAAATTGTCATCATTGTTAAGGTAGATACTGTGAGCAACTATGGCCTGTTTTTAGTGTAACATTGGGTATATCTTGTCTCGTCAAAGTGACACCTACACTCATCAATGGTGACAGAATAAGACATAAGTTCACATTGACAATGTGAACTTTGGAACACCAGTTTTGGTATTTCAACGTGGATCCGTCATTATACTGAAATCAATGGCCTGCAGATTGTTTCGCAACCATTTGGTGATGCACCACATTAAGGCTGCAAACTGTGCAGTATTACCTGCTGCAGGAGAGCAATTAATAGGTCTTATCCATGTCAAGTCAATTATGTTTTTTCATAAGGCCTTTTCCATGAAGTACAGACATTTTATCAACATTTCCTTTCATTTGAGTATCATAAAGCTGATCTCTTTTTTTCTAAAAGCTGTTCTTTTTCTCAAGGATACTGTGCCCTTGATTTTTTTTTAAGAGGGGTCATAAAACCCACCCAGCTCCAAGGTGACGAGTTTGGTACAGAGATGAAAAAGGATTTTGAGAGGTCTTTTGTTCATATGTAAACAGGTAAGACTTCAGGCCAAAGTGGACATGTTTCAGAAGTGACCTGTACAATGAAAGGGGAGTGGTCAGCTCTCTAGCTGAGCAGTTCAGTCCAGAACTAGTTTAGTGTTCAGCTGTGTAGAAACAGGTTGCTAAACTCTCTCTCCTTCTGCCCTTCTAACTTCAACCTGTAAGCATTTGTTCCATTTTTACTGTTTTTTTTTAATGGGTTTGCTTATTGGGACTGTTGTGTATATTCTGAACAGCATAATTAAATCTAGTTTGGATAGACGGAGTTCTGTAGGGGTTCTTTATTCTGTTCTTTGTGTTTCATTGTGTAATTTTGTGAATAAATTTTTGTCTGTTTTAAAACCTGGTAGTCAACCTAGCTAACTTATTCTGGGTAATTTTCACTATACACTTACCAAACCAAATTGCAGGGTTATGATCTGGACTGCCTGCTTAAGTCCATAACAGATTGGGGGCTCTTTGCGGCATTTTAAACAGCGACTACTCTAGGTGCTAGTGTCTCTATTTTGGGTGTTGGCTTGGTTAGGTAGACAAAGCTTGGGATAGTAATGGCTTTTTCAATCACCAAAGGTTTTCTGGAAGTGGATGCGGTGACTTTGGAAGTTTTGTAAAAGGTGAGGAAAGGAGAGATAATTACAGCAGTAGCTCAGCATTTAAACTTGTGGGGAAATCATCAGCATCTATAGAGATGGCAAGAATTTAATTGCTAATGGGGCAGCTTGAGTTAGAGATGAGAGATAAGGAAAGGGCTGAGGAAGAAACAGTCTGTGTTATGATTAAAAGCAGAAGAGAGGGGAAAAGGAAAGAGCAGCAGAAAAGAGGGAAGAGGAGACAGCAGCAGACAAGAGAGAAAAAGAGTGTTTGAACTTCAGAAACTGACACTTAAAAAGGAAAGTCAACTTAAAAGGCTGGAGATAAAGGCTCAAGGTAACCTTAGTGAGGAAATAGTGTAAACACAGAGTCATAGAGATGTACAGCATGGAAACAGACCCTTCGGTCCAACCCGTCCATGCCGGACCAGATATCCCAACCCAATCTAGTCCCACCTGCCAGCACCCGGCCCATATCCCTCCAAACCCTTGCTATTCATATACCCATCCAAATGCCTTTTAAATGTTGCAATTGTACCAGCCTCCACCACTTCCTCTGGCAGCTCATTCCATACACGTACCACCATCTGTGTGAAAATGTTGCCCCTTAGGTCTCTTTCATACCTTTCCCCACTCACCCTAAACCTATGCCCTCTAGTTCAGGACTCCCTGACCCCAGGGAAAAGACTTTGCCTATTTATCCTATCCATGCCCCTCATAACTTTGTAAACCTCAAGGAGGTCACCCCTCAGCCTCCGACGCTCCTGGGAAAACAGCCCCAGCCTGTTCGGCCTCTTCCTATAGCTCAGATCCTCCAACCCTGGCAACATCCTTGTAAATCTTTTCTGAACCCTTTCAAGTTTCACAACATCTTTCCGATAGGAAGGAGACCAGAATTGCACGCAATATTCCAACAGTGACCTAACCAATGTCCTGTACAGCCGCAACATGACCTCCCAACTCCTGTACTCAATACTCTGACCAATAAAGGAAAGCATACCAAATGCCGCCTTCACTATCCTATCTACCTGCGACTCCACTTTCAAGGAGCTATGAACCTGCACTCCAAGGTCTCTTTGTTCAGTAACACTCCCTCGGACCTTACCATTGAGTGTACAAGTCCGGAGGATCAGAGAGTTAAACATCAAGGTTAGCAGCTAAAGTGATTGATGATTATGAGCAGGTCCATAAAATGTGGTTTGGCTTCCAGAATCAGTTTCAGTACATGAGGGCAATCCTCCAAAGAGAAATCCTCATGTGGAAAGGGAAAGATAGATCTCAGTTAAGATCATAAGGATAACTTATCACAGGGTAAAATAAAACCTTTGAGAGGGACAAAGAAGTTAAAAAGCTCCGGTGTTTTCATTGTAATAAAGTGGGCCTCCTGAAATCAGTGGACTAGGAGAAAGCCAGATGTAGGAAAACCAGATAAACCCAGGAATTTTGTTGGACTAGTAACAAAAAGCACAAGGGAAGTTAGACAACTGCCTCAGAGTGTACAAGATGATCAGGGATTGATTAAGGAGGAAGTGCCAGATCTGCTTCAAAAATATACATGCATGGGTAAAGTTTATTCACATAGGCCAGGAGTAACAGATAAAGAGGTTACAATATTAATGGACACAGGATAATCTCAGGCTGTCATGCTGAAGGATAAGGAGATATGTATTCCTGAGGGAATATTGCCAGAAAAGGTACGAGTAACAGGATTTCATGGTGAGACAAAAAGTGCCCAATTATGTAAAGTGAGGCTAGAGAGTCCAGAGAAGAGTGGAGAATTTGTACTAGGAGTACTAGACAAACTTCCAGCTCCAGGAATACAATTTGTTCTTGCAAATGATATCACTGATCCACAGGTAGGCATGCTGCCTACTCTAGTTGAAAAGCCAGTGGAAACGCAAACAACTGAATAAATGAAGGATGTTTATCCTGGAATCTTCCCAGATTGTGTGATCACAAGATCACAGAGTCAGAAGTTGAAGCAGGAGAGATCAAAAGGCACAATTAAGGAACCTGACATAGCTTTATCAGGGATTTTTTTTGATTAGGTAAGTGGGACATAGCAGGAACAACTAGGTAAACATGCAAGTATCTTTAGCTGTATTACGCTTACTGAGTTACAGCAGAAAGATGAGAAGTTAAAACAGTTGTATCAAAAGGCATATACAGAGGAGAGTGAACGCATCCCTGTGTGTTATTACTTAACAGATGATGTCTTAATGAGGAAATGGAGACCATCACACATTCAAGCAGATGAGAAATGGGCAGAGATGCATCAAATTGTTTTGCCAGTAGGGTATAGAAAGGAGGCGCTGCGCGTGGCACACGAGCTACCACTTGGAGGTCATTTAGTGAGGAAAACACAGGCTAAAAGCAAAGACATTTTTACTGGTCTGGACTACACAAGGATGTAGTTGGATTTTGCCAGACATGTCATATATGCCAGCTAATCAGAAAACCACAGGCGGTAATAGAATCTGCACTTTTAATATCTATTCCAGCATTTAAGGAACCTTTCACAGGAGTCTTGATTAATTGTATAGGACCCCTACCTCAAATACAAAAGTAGGAATAAGAATTTATTAACAATGGGTGTGTCGACTAAATCTCCAGAAGTAATTCCATTAGGCAACACCACAGCTAAAAGGGTTGTAGAAGAAATTACTTACATTTTTTGCATGACACGGACTATCAATAGAGATCCAGTCAGATCAAGAATCAATCTTCACATTCAAACTATTCAAGGAGGTTATGGATAACTTATGAATAAAGCAATTCAAATCTACTGTGTACCATGTAGAATTGCATGGAGCGCTAGAGAGATGGCATCAAACATTAAAGACAATGTTGAGGGCTTATGGTCAAGATTATCCAGATGATTGGGATATTGGAGTTCCGTTTGTACTTTTTGCGATCAGAGATGCACCAAATGAGTCAACCAAATTCAGTCCATTTGAATTAATTTTGGGGCACAAAGTAAGAGGACTGTTAAAATTGATTAAGGACAAATTATTAAGTCAGAATTCAGACTACCCATTTGGACTATGTCAAATTTTACAGAATGATTAAATAGAGCTGGGGAGTTGGATGGACAGCAGTTAAAAGTATCATAGCATACAATGAAACAGGAAGCAAAGAAGAAATCACAAAGTCGCAACTTTGCAATTGGGGGTAAGGACAGGTGAGCTGTTAAAAGCAAGGACCTTTTCAAATCAAGAGGAAATTGAGTGAGGAGAACTACCTTGATAAGGAATCCAGACAGGAAGAAATCTCACAGAGTTTGCCATGTGAATATGCTCAAAAGGTTTTTGATAGGGAAGGAAAGCAAAAGGAGAAGGTTTTAATGATTACAGCACAGAAAGAAGAACCAAGTCGAGAGGATTCTGAATTGGACATTCCTCAAATCAAATTGGACAATGAGGAAGTTGTCAAAAATTGGGATAAATTATTGAGTTATCTTCCACAAGAAAGTCGAAGTGACCTGAAATTTATTACTATCACATGGGAAGATATGTGGAAGTAAATTGAGAAGTACTAACCTAATTGTGCGTGGTGTAGAGATAGGAAATGCTGTTCCGATTAAGCAACACCCTTATAGGCCTAACCCTCTAAAGTTGGCACAGGTTCAGAAGGAGATAGAGCGCATGCTCTAAGATGGCATAATCAAAGTGAGTTACAGTGACTGGAGCTCACTCATATACATGGTGCTAAAGCCAGATGGTTCCTAACGGTTATGTGTGCAAAGTCAACACCATTGCAAAGACTGATGCATATCCAATTCCACGGATGGAGGACTGTGTCGAAAATGTGGGACAAGCAACTTACATTTCTAAGTTGGATTTGCTCAGAAGCTACTGGCAGGTACTTCTGTCAGAGAGAGCAAAGGCAATTTCGGCTTTCGTGACACCAAATGGATTATATCAGTTCAAAGTCATGCCATTTGGTATGAAAAACACTCCAGCCACATTTCGGAGACTGACTAATAAGGTCATTGCCAGGTTACCCAATTGTGTTGTTTACATTGATGTTTAGTCGCTCATCTAAGGACCATTTACAGCATTTATCAGACTTATTCGATCGACTTCGGAAGGCAGGCTTGGTGGTAAACCTAGCTAAAAGTGAATTTGCCAAAGCCCAAGTCACCTTCCTGGGCCATGTTATGGGACATGGACAAATGACCGCACGGGATGTAAAAATGAATGTAACTGGGGAATTTTCCACACCGGTCGACGAGAGAAGCAGTACCACAGTTCTTGGCATTGAATGGATTTTACCGAAGGTATGTGCCGAACCTTTGTTGTGTGGCTGCTGCACTCATCAAATTGTTAAAAAAAGGGCAAGAAGTTTCAGTGGCCAGCAGACTGTCAAAAAGCATTTGACAACCTGAAAGCTGTGTTAACCACTGTCCCAGTATTAGCCACACCGGATTATACAAAGCCTTTCAAGATGGCTATCAATGCCAGTGATGTGGGTGTCGGTGCGGTGCTCCTGTAGGAGGAGGATGAGGGACTAGAAAGACATTTCGGGTATTTTTCTAGGAATTGAACGTTCACCAACAAAAATATTCAACGGTGGAGAAAGAGACTTTAAGCCTGGTGTTTGCATTACAACATTTCAGTGTTTATATTACCAGCAATGCATCTGAGACAATTGAGTACACTGATCATAACCCATGGAAATTTGTGGAAAAAGTTAAGGACAAAAATGCCAGACTGTTTCGAAAGACCTTGTTGTAGCAGCCAATCCATTTGACAATTGTACACGTGGCAGATCGCGAAAATATGATTGCCGACGTGTTATCAAGAGTTGTATGAGATATGGAGGTATTTGGTGTTGGGTGTGCCACGGCCTGAATTTGCATGTGGTTGTGCACGTTTGCATGTGTATAGTTTGTACAGTGCATATGTATGTTTTAGACTACTAACCAGTTTGGTTTTGAAGGGTTTTAAAAATGAAGCCATCTTTTGATATTGATGGTTCATGTCTTTTAACGGGGTCACAAAGCTGGTCCATTTTTTCTAAAAGCTGTTCCTTTTGTCAAGGAGACTGTGTCCTTGATATTTTTCAAGGGGGTCATAAAACCTTTGAGGTGACTAGTTTGGTACAGAGATGAAAAAGGGCTTTGAGAAGCCTTTTGTTTACATGTAAACAGATGAGACTTCAGGCCAACGTGGTCATTTTCAGAAGTGACCTGTATAATGAAAGGGGAATGGTCAGCTCTCTAGCTGAGCAGTTCAGTCCAGAACCAGTTAGGAGTTCAGCTGTGTGGAAACAGGTTGCTAAACTCTCTCTTCTAACTTCAACGTGTAAGCATTTGTTACATTTTTACTGTTTTTTAAAGAGGGTTGCTTATTGGGATTGTTGTGTATATTAGGAACAGCATAATTAAGTCTAGTTTGGATAGACTGAGTTCTATAGGGGTTCTTAATTCTCTTCTTTGATTTTCATTGTGCAATTTTACAAATAAAATTTTGTCTGGTTTAAAACCTGGTAGGCAACCTAGCTAACTTACTCTGGGTAATTTTCACTGTATGCTTACTGAAATACATTGCAAAGTTATCGTCTGGACTGCCTGCTTAAGAATGTTTTGAGTGGTCTGGCCTAGTCTATAACCAGAATCTTTAAATAACTTTATTCAATGTAGTATTAATTTCTACTAAAATAGATTTGACGTCAGCTGTCAAAATACTTTTAAGGAAGTTTCATTCAATAAACTTTTAAACAGATCTGCCCCGTTGAGGCATGCCCTTTCCATCTTGATAGCTTTCTCTGCTCACCTATATGAGGGGCACCTATAGTCTCCCATTAGACTGTGATTAGTGGATCATTTGTTATGCTGCACAGCTACTGCAGCACAAGAATTAACAATCTTTCTGAATGAGCAAATAATTGAACAATGTTTTGAGTAATTCTTTAGCCATCTATGCTGTGAGTAGGAATTAATACAGACAATTCTTGCACTTTTCTAAATGCATCTTTTTTGTTACAGAACTAAATTAAAAGTAACATTTTCAGATTACATTTTGCCACCATTAAATTTGATTTAATTTGCAAAATACCTTGACATTCCTAAAGATTATTCAACCAAGGCACTGAGAAGTAATAACTTGTTGTCCCACAATTGGGACATTTGAATTGGGGTTGCACATGTTACCACATGTTTAGTGTCTGGTTTCACCTGAGACAGGAGCGAATGGCAGTGAATAGTAGCTGGCCTTCTCTTGGGAAGGAAGGAAAATTCCACAAAGGTCATCCAAAACCATTACTCACTGAGCAGGTCAATTACAAGCTAGCCTTGGCCACGGGTCTTGGAGTTTATCACCTAAATGCTTCCTTAGTCAGGTATGACATGGAAAACAAACATCAATAACAATGAAATGCCCAATTACAGTTGTTCAGTTGTTTGCTATCCAGTCATTTTTTTGATAATGTCCTGCCAAAATATATAAATCATGGAGCATCATGGACTTGTGTATTTAAGACAACTTCAACTAGATACTTCATTCAAACTTTAAGCAGGAGCTAGATTTTAAAAGGGGGAAGAAAACTCATGTTTTGTCTGATATAAAGGTAATTTGCTGTTTAACAATTAGAAATCAATTCCCTTATTTCCTGAAGTGCACAATTTTGAAACTAATGACTGGAAAGAACTTACTATCAATCATTCAAAATGATAACAACTTGACCTTTAAGCTACATCACATTTTGAGTCACAGAATCCCTACAATGTGCAAACAGGCCCTTCGGCCTAGCAAGTCTACAATGACCCTCCGAAGAATATCTTACCCAGACCTATTCCCCTACTATCCTATATTTACCCCAACTAATGCAGCTAAGCTATACAACCCTGAATACTATGGGCAATTTAGCATGGCCAATTCACCTAACCTGCACATCTTTGGATTGTGGGAGGAAACCGGAGCACTTGGAGGAAACCCACGCAGACACGGGGAGAATGTGCAAACTCCACACAGACAGACAGTCACCACAGGCTGGAATCAAATCCGGGTCCCTGGCGCTGTGAGGCAGCAGTGCTAACCACTGAGCCACTATGTGATGTGGCAGAACAGATGGAAAGAAAAGGATGTGAGTTGTACCTTCTGAATTCCACCACGTCATGGGCCACCCAACTTTACATTTCCAAAGACCTACAGGTCAAACACTGATCTGTTCAGGTAAACGAAGCTCAACCACAGAAGGAAAAATAGTAAAATTTGCGAATGATGCATACAAGCCCAAATTGTCTCATGTACCTCTAAATAAAACTCTATTATGATCAGTATGTTCATTTCCACTTATTATTGTTTCTTCCCTCTGGAAAAATAATTGTAATGCACGAATCATGGCACAGCTGATGACAACAACGCAAGTAGCAACATAGGAATGAAACGCAGACAGGAAAATCAACATTAAATATTGCAATGATGTCTCTGACCCACCTCACTTTTGAGCATAAATGCTGCTTCCCTGCCTCCAGGAGCATGTGATTGATGAATTTAAATAATAAAGAACACTAATAAAACTGGTTTCTGGAAATTTAACCTGGAAAACTGAACTTTGGCATCAATTGCAGGGGTTAATAAATACTTGAGGTCTCATGGGGATAACAGAGTGGGAACTGTACACGAAAAGAACTATCTTGGCTGATTATCAACTGCATGAAAGATATTTCGAATTCTTTTTCCACTAACAGGAAGTTGATCATATATTATGCTATGTTGCATGATTTAAGATTGTTTCAGGATTAAGTTATCATGTTGGAAGATTCTGGAAACAGTGTTAAGAATCTGAGATTCTTACAGCAAGATAAAAACAGATCGATAGATCACTTCTCAACAATGATTGGAACTGTCAGTTCTAAAACAAAATAGTGAGATGTTGACACGTTGTTCAGTACATTTACCCTCGCCCTCCTACTCCAAAAAGAAGCTAACTGGATCTTAAGAAAGCAACATTTTTACAGGTTATAAAGATGCCCTGTTAAATGTATTTGGGAAGTCTCAAACAATTTTCTAGTGAGCTTGGGTCCAAGACAGAAAGCTGCCTCCTAATTCACCACAAATAGACTTCTTCAGGACAAAAAAAAAATCAGTAAAAAGACAGTAATGTGTTGAGTAAATTGGCATACTGGCACACTGTTTTAAGGTACACAAAACAAGTTAGACAAGTATGTGTCATTTGAAAATGTATTGTTCTTTTCTTTCTGCTACTCTGTTAAAATATCATTGAAAACCAAAAAGGCAAAATAGGGAATGTGCATTTTTAAGGTACTTTCTAATCAACCTGTTCAGATATGCGATACACACACAGGTGGGACATGAAGCTAGACCTTCTGGCTTAGAGGTAAGGATAGTACCACTGCATCACAGGACATAGGCTGACTTCAAAGTTTGTGTAAAGGAAAAGTAACTGTGCTTAAATTAGCCCATGTAACCAAGTATCTATGGAAGTTGGAAATCTTGGCATGGGATGTCTAATTCTGCATGGAGGTGGCCAGTTGTCAGGACTATCCCCAATTCCTAGGTTTGGGTCCCAGGTCTGAAATGGAAAAGTTTATATTGTTTAGGGGTAGCATGTTGGGCTACATGCAAAATCACATCCAAATTGAAACTTCTACATTGCTTTATTTTCACAAAGTCCCTATGGCCTGTAGCAACTATGAGCAATGCCAGCTGTGGCATAGTGTTTGATTTTAATTCTGAGTCAGCAAATATGTGGCTTCAAGTTCCATTCCAAATATTTGACCACATACTCTGAGTGTGATTCTGATGGATTGCTGTCCTGACAGAGATTCACAATTTGAATGAAATGTTAAACAGAGCTCCTGTCTGTCACTTGGGAAAATGCACAAGATTCCATGGGACTACTAGAAGAACAATGGGAGTTCCCAGTATTGTAAGCCCATCTTTCTCCTACACGCAACAGCACTAAAACAATTTATCTCTTCATTAGAAGCCATAAATTTGCTGACTGAGAAGCAGGATCACACACTATGCCACAGCTGGTGTTGCTTGTAGTTGCAACAGTGCAAAGTGAGTTATTTTTCTCCCTTCATTTTTACACATTGAAGTTTCCCTTTGAGTGAAATTTTGCAGTTTATAATTTGGCTGCCATATTACCTAACATTACAATGGACCCAAGAAACCTTTCACGTCAACCACATGTTCCAAGGCATTGAAGAATGTTTCACTGGCTGGTAAAGACATTTGATTACACCAGGGATGAAAGTCATAAATTATGTCCTATCATCTGGTTTCAACCAAGATGATAGCCAAGGCTCCATTGTTATTGTCTCTTATGAATGTCAGAGCCAACATAAAGAAAGATGGTTGTGGCTGTTGCAAGTCAATCATCTCAGCCCAGGACATCACTTTAGGAGTTCCTGAGGATACACATTTTGAATCAACTTGTTCAGAGATGGCATTACACATGTCTGAAGCAGGTGGGACTGAACCCAGGTCTCCGCGCCCAGAGGTAGGGACACTAACATTGCACAAGTGTCCACAGTTCCTCAGGATAGTGTCCTAGGCCCAATCATACTCAGTTGCTTCATTAATTATCACTAAAACAGCTCAATACCATCCAGGACAAAGCAGCCCGCTTATCACCATAAACATTCTGTTCTTCCATTTCCTGTGCAGCACTGTGTGACATCTAAAAGATGTAGAAACTGACCAATCCAGAAACCCAGGATAAAATTCCATGAAGGCAGATGGAATTTCACTTTAAAATAAAACTGGAATTAAAAGTCTAATGAAGACCATGATACCCACGTTGATGATTATAAAAGCCCTCCCTGGCAGGAAATCTGCCGTTCTTACTTAGTCTGGCCTCCATGAGACTCTAGACCTACTGTAATGTGGATGACTCTTAACTTCCCTTGGATGTGAGAAAATCATTCAGTTGTATCAAACTGCTAACAACTTTCAAAAAAGGAACAATATCAGATGGACTACTGGCATCAACCTACACACCAAAATTAACAAAACTAAGCCCCATGAGCCCTGCAAAGTTCTCCTTACTAGCAACTCAGCACTAGCCCAAAACGGAGAGAACACAGACTAGAAAAGCAACAGCAACACACTCTTACACACAGAGTCTTACCTTATAGAATATTACCATCAGGCTAATTCACAAAAAAGCTGTGTCCTCCTGAAGTCTATCTCCAACTTCTTCATTCTTTATGACATTTGAGTTTTATATCTTCTGTAAACTTCAATTTTGTGTTCTGTAACCCTAAATCCAAGTCATTAATGTATCTCATAAGCAGCAATGATCCTTATATTGAACGCTAGTGAACACCACCATTAACCTCCCTCTACTTTGAAAAATAGCTACCCACCACAACTCTCTGACAGAAATTGGATAAGGCTCAGAAACAGGTATGGGGAATTCTGAATAATGGATGCCTGATCGTTGCATTGCAGACGACATGCAAATGTCATGCAGTTTGTTTAAATTACAGCAGTGTGCAAACCTGACCTAATCAGACTGCTGCGTGGTTGCACTGTTCAACAGATGCCTCGGGTTTCTGTGAGACTAGCACCACTTAAAGCTAGGCTGCACTTCTTAAAGCCAGCCTGTACCTCTTCAAACAAAGGTGTATTCTGGCTGCACTAGGTATTGGAAATGGTTCGAGAAGATTATTTTATCTGCAACAGTGCGCTCTCTTGTTTTCTGACACAACAGACAGAAGGAGGGGCATCCTCTGTCTACACAGGACCTTGCAAACAGATCACTGAGCCATTCACACTGTAGATACTTCACAGGGTAGAATCTACACATCATGAGCTGATAGACAGAAGTGGCCTTCAGCTGGTGGTCGAGGGAACAGGTTGTGCAGAAACTCTCCCCAAAGAGTGAGGGTACACACTGAGTCTGCTGCAGGTGACTGAGATTTTAAAAAAGGGTGGCATATATTGAAAAGCTGTTGGGTATGCACGCGGACGTCCTTGGTGAATAGGCTGGTCTACCTAAAGACCTGCTGTCACCAACAAGCAGCACACAGGAGTTTGACACTAATATGGCATAAAGCTTTGTGCAAAATGTGGAGCCCAGTCTACTCAGCATGGAAGTAGCCAGCAATTCCAGTAGCATATTTGGAGACTCAAACAGCAGTGTCGAATGGCGAACGTTGCAGCTTTCAATGCCTGGCCTACAGTGGAAGCTCAAATCAAAGTCAAAGTCATGCAACCTCAATTTGACGTCATCTTGCTAGTATGCAGACTCCCATCCTGCTATCATGGGTGCAGATAAGTGCCTAAAGGAAGAAACAGGGCGTCACAATGGTCCAGCAATTTATATCCACCAAAAGATTAGTGATGTACCACCTCAGAAAAGGCTCAATGGTGAGTGAAGCTCTTGAAGTTCATTGTCACCAGACCGTTAAAGTGAAGAGCATCCCATTCTAACCTCAAGCAATGTCCACAAACACAGATCACAGGAAATGTCAATGTTAAATCATCAGGAACAGAGACCTTAATCAATTTGGTATGCCTTTTATCTCACGAGCTACAAGGACTTATCTCAGTCCATCCAGAATAGGGACTGTCACTGGAAATGCCTTAGTTTCACAAAGAGTGTTGCACTGACAATTAAATTGTTTGCTATTGTTAGTATGAGGAAAAGAGATTTACTATGTAAACAACATATTTGGAAAGAAGAGTTGAGTGATGTTTCAGCACCAATATTAATACTAGAAGTATAGAAAATAGCAAACACGAACTTAATTAAACTGTTACCTATGCCTTTACCCCTTTAAGGTAACCTTCTAAAGTTCAGCAGCTCACCAATGCAGCGAAAACAAGTCTTAGTATCAGATCTTAAATTTAGCATATCATAGATACAGAGTACAGCTCCCAATACTCCATCTTCAATAATTTGTCTGAGTCTTAGCTGTGCAGTAATCTCCAGTGAACAGTTCTTGCAAGTCAAGTTTCCTTCACTAAGCGAAGGGGAAAAGTGAGGACTGCAGATGCTGGAGATTAGAATCGGAAAGTGTGGTGCTGGAAAAGCACAGCCAGTCATGCAGCATCCGAGGAGGAGAGTCGACGTTTCAAGCATATGTTCTTCATCAGGAATGTCGGGGGCCCCCAAGGGGGCTGGGAATTGGGAGGGAGGGGTGGGGCGGGGGGGGGGTAGGTAGCTGGGAATGCGATAGGTAGATGAAGGTGGGGGTGATGGTGATAGGTTGGAGAGGAGTGTGGAGCAGATAGAAGGGAAGGAAGACGGACAAGTAGGACAGTTCAAGGGGGCGGTGCTGAGTTGGAGGGCTGAATCTGGGATAAGGTGGGAGGAGGGGAGATCAGAAAACTGGCGAAATTGACATTAATCCCATGTGGTTGGAGGGTCCCAAGGTGGAAGATCAGCTGTTCTTCCTCCAGGCATCGGGTAGCTAGAATTTGGCAGTGGAGGCGGCCCCGTACTTGCACGTCCTTGGTGGAGTGGGAGGGGGAGTTCAAGTGGTCGACCAGAGGGCACGTCCTGGCAATGCTCTCTGAAATGTTCTGCGAGTTGGCTGTCTGTCTCCCCAATGTAGAGGAGACAACATCAAGAAGAACGGACACAGAAGTTGAGGTGTTCGGAAGTGGAGGAAAATTTCTGTCGGATGTGGAAGGATCCTTTGGGGCGTTGGATGGAGGTGAGGGAGAGGTGTGGGTACAGGTTTCACACCACTTGCGTTGGCAAGGGATGGTGCCAGGAGTGGACAGTGGTTGGTGGGGTGCATGGACCTAACAAGGGAGTGGCAGAGAAAATGGTCTCTACGGAATGCAGATTGAGGTGGGGTGTCCAATTCAGCACCATCCTCTTGAACTGTCCATTTTCCTTCCCACCTATCCGCTCCACACTCCTCTCCGACCTGTCACCATCTCCTCCCCATCTTCATCGACCTATCGCAGTTCCAGCTACCTTCCCTCCAACCCAACCCCCTTCCATCCGATGTTTTGGGCAAAAGCCCTTCATCAGTCCCCCATTTCTGATGAAGAGTTTTTGCTCGAAACGTCAGCTCTCATGCTCCTTGAATGCTGCTTGACCAGCTGTGCTTTTACAGCACCACACTTTCTGACTTCCTTTGCTAAGCACCCAGTTACAGGTCAAAATATGGAAAACATGCTGGATCAGTTAAAACTTTTAAAATACTGAACTAATTTTGAATACATTAAAATGCACTTTCCCCAGTGTAGAAAAAGGATACACAAGCAGTGATTAAAGTAACATTAAACTGACTTAAAGTAAACCCAAGGTAAAATTGTGCTGAGTTGCAAACAGCAGGGATTGGTTTCTTATTAAGAGGCATTAAGGATGTCTTGAATAGCTTTGTTTTTTAAAAAGACATATCTACTAGCTTCCTACTTCCATGGAATTTTAAAAATGAATTTGGCCCTGACTGAAACTATAGGGGAGCTGAATACCTCCTTGTAATTAAAATGAAATTTTGTTTGTGTTCTTTTCTGGTATGCTACTGGCCTTAAAAGTATGCAATGTACAAGCCTTTACAGAGGCAGGAGGCAAACACACCATTCTTATAGGAAGCATTTTGATTTATTTTACTTTTTTCACAATCTCCTACTCAATATACAATATTAATGAAATGCTAATGGTCAAATCTTCTTGTTTGGACTTGGGCCTCATCAAACAGCAGTTAATATTTCCTGGGTTACATTAAATTTGACTCTGACCATTCGTGAACCCAAAATCCACATGGTCTTTCAAAATGTTCAGGCGTGGGCGTCATTGCAGATCCTGGAGTTAAGTATCAATTAGACATCAGGTTTGGCAATCTGAACTCCCCAGAACGAAACACCCCATCACCAGGGATTGAGCCATCCCGGAAGAAACCACAGTGGGTCAGAAATCAGATCCCCACCCCAACTTTGAGATCATAGATTCCTCTCACTCAGGTCAAAGTTGTGTAGGGACTTATCTGGTCCTGCTGGCTGCTCCTCAGCATTCTCCACCCAAATTGAAGCCTAGCCTGTCAATCAGGTTCCCTACTTAGAAGCCAGTCTATCAGGACCAAGCAGTACCCAGTGTGGATTTAAAACTCCAGGACGTCAGAGATTCATCAACCACCTTGGTAATACCCAGGCCAATGACTCCAAACAGGGTCACAAAGTAGTAGTGTCTCTCTGAAATGGGGTATACATCTTAACGGCAAAGCCCAATGGTTGCAGGTCACCACTGAGTAAGTAATGATAGATTTTGAACTGATCAAATTTTGATTTTTCATCTTAGTCATTAAAGTACAAAAAGTAGTTATCATCATTCATAATAGCTCCCTAAAAAAAACTGTAATCTTCTGTCTTCCCCATGTGAAGTTTTCTCAAGACTATATATATTTATGTTTACCTATGTGAAAGAATATTCACCATGCCAACTCCATATCTTCAAAAGCTCAGATAATGCTTGCTTTCAGCTTTTGAGGGAATATACCATTACAAAAGCAAGGTTTAGTCCATCCAAAGATTACCCGGTTTGGCATGTGTAATTTCTACAACACAGATCCAATAATCAATGTTTGAACTGTGACAATTTCCTTAAATTGCCTCTCACCACACATTCTTAATTACCATTTCAACATTCAAGATTTGCAGTATCTGCTATTGGTCTTGTTTTATTTTATTTTTGTATCTGAGAGATGATTTAATTCATGCCATGGAATGGTGGAGAAGTTCCTTAAATCAGTGAAACCTGTTTGACTCTGGAAGCAGTGTCTTTATTTGCAGCTGTAACAGCTGAATCTTTAGATAAAAATCTATATTGGTCACGTGCACTAAAAACTGATAAAAAAAAAGGAACCAAACAGTTGAGTCTCAAGTTTTGCCAATATAAGAAGTTGTGAGGAAACTCAAGACAAGGATCTAGTTAGTCAATAATGGTCAGACAATGAGAAATTCACATGGATTCTGAAGGCCACAATAAACATTCAGAATCTAAGTTTTCGGCTGTTTGCCATATTCAAACTATGTGCCCAGACAACAAGTTCATCTCCATTCTACAACAAAAATAATGTTAAGCATAACCGCACAAATTCCTTTTAAAAAGGATTTGAAATAAATTCCCATTACTGAAACAAACCAAAACAAATTTAAAATAAGAATATGGTAAGATTTTATCCTTGTATTTGGAACTTCATAGGGTTTTTCAATAGGTAGATATAACCAAGGATCATTTGTAAAGGTTCATTTTTTTCTTACAATTAAGGCATTCCTCATGACATAGATCTTTAAAGCTAATTAATCTTTTCGCAACGAATAGTATATCCATTGAGTTGAGTGAATATACTGATTTCACACATACTGAGCTGTTTTGGCATATACTCTGTTTCTAAAAAACATGCAATATATTGTTGGATAACTTTAGGATGTACGAGTGTCAAATATGTAATGTGAACAGAACTTATTTAAGCCTGTTAATATAGAATTTCTGGCACTGTAGTGATCATAAATTAGAGGACACAAACCTACACATGACTTTCTGTACCCGAGTTGCAAAGCTAAGTATTCAGTCAAGTATTGAAACGCCAGAGGCTTTTTGTGATGTTTTGTGTTCTTTAAAGTTTGAGCTGCTAATTCTACGATACAATAAAATTGATTTTTTTTTAAACCTACCCAGACTAGGAAAGTGGAGGAAAAAGAAAAAAAAATCATCTTTATTCTGCAACAGCATTAATCCAAGGCACAAAAAAAGTACTTACCATAATTCCACACACCAGCTACTCCTCTGTGCTTCTAACTGTAATGGCTCATTTAGCAATATCACATCAGATAGCCAGGAAAAATGAGAAACCAGAGATGGTTGCCCTATTAACCTGCGTGGAGTTTAAACTTGAAACATAAAATTTAAATAAAGACAGCACTAACGACTGTACCACCTAATCTCTAATTGATATTGTTGTAATATTAAATATACATTCAGCCAACAAATCACTGGGAACAAGACTAAACCATCAGGTACCAATCACATACTAGTTTATGTCCAAATTCCCTTTGAAATGCTCAAGATTTTTAAAACAATAATTAAGATATGGTCGACTTATTTTTAAATATCTACTTCTTATGCTTTCATGAAAATATTTTAGATTGTATGACTTCAAATAGAATAAGACAAGTCCCCTGAACTTACAGTATGCTTCCTAAGAAGACACATTAGATGGCTATCAACTTTAATATTTTCTAACTCTTTTCACCATTAGTTTTTTCCCTCCATGATCAACTAAAACAAATTATCCATTCTTTACCTCTTTCGGTGGTTATGGAAACTTGTTAAGTGGAAATTGGCTGTTTTTGACTACTATCAACTGTGACTACAGTCCAAAAGTAATTAATTGCCCATGAAGTACTAAGCTATATCAGATGATATAAAGATCTCTTAAATAAACAAAATCTTTCTTTTTGAGTAAAAATCCATCATCAAATCTTCTGCAAAGTACATTGCTTTGCGAGAAAATACTTGGTGAAGTTGAGGTTTGTTCAGTATCATTTGGTTAAATGATGTGAAATTCATTACTAAAATGTTTGCTAGTTTCCACAGACTTACATTTCTATTTTGAGACTTTTTTTTTTGAAAAAGACATCATCCATGCTCATTTCTCATTCAACTTACCACCACACTATTGAACCTGATTGCATCTATTCCAGTAAACATTAGTTAATACTATTCACATACAACGTAACACCATTACTGCAAGGTTAATAATCCTATGTGGAAATTATCACTGGAGAATAATTTGGTGTAACATGACAAGGCCTGCATATCTCTACACTTCTGTATGTAACTCAGTTTTCTGCCTGAATATTGGAATTTCGCACAAGTTGTCCCTGACGCAGTGAAAATGCCAGTTTGAGCAGATGTACATTAACAAATCCCTTGGAGCTATAATTCCATTCTCGTAATCATCACGTGTCAACTACACATTAAGTACAAGCATTCTCAACAACTACCATGACCACAGCTGTTTAGAAAAGACTGTTCAAATAGAGGGAGACCAATCCCTTTACTCACCGTATGTTCTCTAAGAAGATACAAATAAATTGTTCTCAACCATTCCTGCATCTCAAGGTTTACATAACAATTATGCACTGAATAATGCTTAAAAAAAGACATTTTGTCAAAGGCTTTCAATTTGCACTCATCAGTCAGTCTCCAAAGTACTGGGCCCACTGCATTCACATCTGCAGCTTCCAGTATGTGCAAGTGCAGCACACTTTAAGCCCAGCTGACAAGCCTAAGTTGCATGTCAGCCTAATTCTTTGCACGTTCACAATAATTTAGAATGCAATTTCACAATTGGACAACATATCTAATGTTGGACACTTGTTTAGAGTTTTGCAAGAAGGTGCTGATTAGGTATGTTCAGTACCTTGCTTATTATGAACTTTCAAAGGGACATGCTGGGATACAACAGGAAAGTGTTTCGGACATACTGCCTGCATAGCAGACATCACACAGGCAATGAAATTTGTACACTCATTTACTGCAACAGGCCAATGATCCTTTTTGCTTAACAGCAGCATCCTGTTATTGACAAATATAGTAGCAGCGTGGAAGAGGTGACCTGTTGCTCAAAGCTTTGACATGCCTTAACTGCCTGGTCACTCTTCAGGACCAAATAATGATGGTCTTAGATCTGTTCATAAGTTTACAAAATATATAGAGAGAAATGATGTGATTAAGATTGTCATAAGCCCACCGAATGGCTTTGACATCAGAATCAAGTTTGCATGGTGAATCAACGGAAAGGGGCCCACTGAGATTTTGGTATTCTCTTCTTATGCAATATAAATGCTGTTTTCCCTTTGCCTTGGTAATTCTTTTGCAAATTATCCTGATGACTGCGAGCCAAAAAACTCAACAAATTGTCTTTTTTCTACTATACTCTAGTTCTGTACCACCAAAGGACTAATTATTCACTGTTTGAGATTTACAGTTAAACTGTGAAGTATTATTCACATTCTTTGATAGTTCTTCTGACATTATTTGATTACTCCATGTCCTTTCTCTTCTAATCACTGTAATTTTTTTTTAGAAATTAAATATTGCTCTAATCTGCTTATGCCTGTTTTATTTTGCTCTGACCACACCCAATAGCTACATTCTACAGTTGTATCTTTTATGTTGAGTATTCTAAATACCTATGTCACGAGCTCCATTTTGTAAACTCCAGTTCACCAACAGTTTTTTTTACTTAAACTTCAGTGGTTTGAGCAATAACCAAAGTAACTTCTATAATGCAGAATTTAATCGGGTAAACAGTAGACAATGGGCAGGATAAGAGTAGGTTAGGGATGTAGGCTTTACTTCACTGCTTGTGAAAGTTTGTTCCATCTGAAACAGAGAAGTAAATGTCAAAAGCTGATTTTTCGGATTTATACTCAAAAAACATTCGGTTATATATCCAGGTTTACCTAACTGATTTCTACACTGAGGTCACCGCTGCTGCATACTAATGTTGTTTTCTTTTTATTTTGAGGAGCATTCTGATAATTTTGTTTAATTATTGCTTTGTCTCTTTGTATTTAGTTTTGTTGTGGCTTCTCTGGAATTTTCTATTTTCACAGTACTGGCTGTTCTTGAAGTTTTGGACTTTGTCTGCTTATGTTTGTATTTTGTGTCTGTATTTACTCAGATGGTGATCACAGCGTATTTCATAGAATCCCTACAGCGTGAAAACAGACCCTACGGCCCAACAAGTCCACACTGACCCTCCAAAGAGTATCCCACTCAAACCCATTCCCCATTGGGCGCGTCCCAGGTTCAATTCCAGCCTTGGGTGACTGCCTGTGTGGAGTTTGCACATTCTCATAGTGTCTGTGTGGGTTTCCTCTGGGTGCTCCAGTTTCCTCCCACAGTCCAAAGATGTGCAGGTCAGGTGAATTGGCCATGCTAAATTGCCCATAGTGTTAGGTACATTAGTCAGAGGGAAATGGGTCTGGGTGGGTTACTCTTCGGAGGATCGGTGTGGACTGGTTGGGCCGAAGGGCCTGTTTCCACTTTTTTTACCCCTCGATATTTATACACCCCTGATTAATGCACCTAACCTACACATCCCTGAACACCACAGGCAATCTAGCATGGTCAATTCATCTAACCTGCACACCTTTGGACTGTGGGAGGAAACTGGAGCACCCGGAAGAAACCCACGCAGACACGGGGAAAATGTGCAAATTCCACTGGGTCCCTGGTGCTGTGAGGCAGCATTGCGAACCACTGAGCCACTGTGTCATCCCCTGAAAGTAGGCTGAATTGCCTACATCTGTTCCCAAATCGTATAGTCTTATGGTAGAAATCATAAGACTTCCAGTTGGGACAGAAATAAGGAGGAATTTCTCATGGTAGAAATCATAAGACTATATGATTTGGGAGCAGAAGTAGGCAAGTCAGCCTATTGATCTGCTCTACCTTTCAATGAGGTCATGGTAGAGATGATAATCCTCACCTCCACTTTCTTATCTTTCCCCCAGAAGTCTGCATTCCCCTACTGATTAAACATCTGTTCTATCTCAGTCTCAAACAGACTTAACAATACAGCCTCCTCAGCTCTCTATGTTAAAAAATATCACAGATTTCCCTCTGATGGAAGAAATTCCTCCACATTTCTGTCCCAACTGGGTAACCTCTTACTTTGAGGTTATGCCCTCTGGTCCTGGACCCTCCCACAAAATGGAAACAACCTTTCTGCATCTAGCTTGTCAAACCCCTAAGAATCTTGTATGTTTCAATAAGGTCATTTCTCATTCTTCTAAGCTTCAATCAGTACAAGTCCAACATCTCTGCAAAAGAAAATCCCTTCATAGCCAGGACTAACCTAGTGAACCTGCTTTGCCTCCAATGCCAGTGTCTCTTTTCTTAGATAAGGGGATCGAAATCATTCACAGCATTCCACTTGAAGTCTACCATTGCATTGTTTTTGAAAGACGTACCTACTTTTACACTCTATTCCCTTTGAAATAACAACCAAGATTCAGTTTTCTTTCCATATTTTCTACTGGTCTTTTAAGCTTCTGTGATTTATGCACACATATCCATAAATCCCTCTGTGCTCCAGCTTTCTGAAGTCTTTCTCCACTTAAATAATTTTCAGCTCCTCTTTATACATGTGCATAACTTCACATTTTCCTACATTATGAGACTATTTTCAGAAAATCTTGCATGGCCCAAGATAACTTTTAACTGGTGAATCATTCAATTAACATTTTGCATAGAAAGCCCTATTAGGGCCATGAAAACACGATAGCTGGAAAGCAATTATGCTAGAACAAAGAATATTGGACAATAAAGTCATACAGATATTCTGGCATTTCCCTGGATAACAGCGTAGATAGGCAGTGAGAAACTATGCTGAAGCAATGAGAAAATTTGTGCAATATTTCCTTTGGAGATTGCAAACTCCTTATTTAATGTAGAATTTTTTTTTAAAAAGAGATGACGGCCTGGGACACATCTCTCACCTGGTGCTCGTGTCACAAGCTGCTTTGGTTGCTCCAGCTGTGTGATTAGCGCTGGCATTTTTGTTGGCAGTCATCCTTACCAATCCCCTCAGTATCCCTGGTCACCTGCAGAGGAAAGATGACGTCTCATTAACTTGCATCAACCTTTCAATCTAAACTCTGTAGACAATAATGGATCATCATTAACATGGGTCATCAAGTTAAAACCCATTCATTGTGATGGAGATAAAACTGTATCATGTAGCAATTCACCTTTCATCAGGGAGAAACTGTGAATTTGGATTTCAATACATAGAATTGCTTGGTACATAAGAATTGCTGTTCACTGTGCTAGTGTTTCAAACAAAAACAAGTATTATACAACACACTTCGTATAATAAAACATCCCAATTCACTTCACAGGAGTGTAGTCAGACAAAAATTAGTACCAAACCGCAATGGATTTATTTATAAATGAATAAATTCATTTTGAAAAGGTTTCCCATTCTGACCCATTATTTTCTCTATCCAATGGTCCTGGCATTGTTTAGTGACATGTGGTGAACTCAGCTTTAAGCTTACACAGACAGAATGCTGCAACTGCATCACGAAGCATATGCAATCCACAAGTTCAATGCAATATTGAGTCAATTGTATCAAGCCCAGAGGCAACATAAAATGCAGTTTTTTTTTAAATACATCTCATTTTTTAAACATTTACCACTGACATACTCTTGTGCCATTTATTGCTAAGAAACATTTTATAAATTGTATGATTTAGAGGCATGAAAAAAGTGAATTGAATGCTTTAGAATGGCTTCAACAGTTGTCCTTTCTTCCCCCACGGTGGTTGCTTTGACTCAATTCATAGGCATCAATAAAATGCAAATTTCTCTTTGTGGAGGTTCTAAGTCTGAAATCATAATCAACCCACAGGTCACATGTTCTTGAAGCATAAATACACTGCCTCAGACACACTCTCACATTTATAAACAGTGGGCTTACACTGTAGCATTAGTACACAGCAACTCCCTTGAATCATTCATCAAGTTACCAGCATAATCTAAAGGGTGCATTCTACAATACGGGTTGTATTTTGTTAAACAGCTCTCCTGCTTTTTTCTTGAATTAAGCCAAAATTAAAGCTCCCCGTTTGAATCAACAGCTGGTGGAAATCGGTGACCAAGTTGTTAAACAATGGATTCAATTTCTGAGATTATACTTCTTGCACATCCAAAGATCACTACTCAGTTAAGTTTCAGTGATTTTCAGTCAATCGCCTGGAGAAAATAGAAGCACAGCAATGGATTTGCTTTCCAAACTATTTGAAACCTTTATATGGATTACAGATGCATACAAGTCACAGGATTTTTCTGATGGTTTATCAGTTGAAGACATTTTTTCTTTCCTGGAATGCAGCAGGTTCTACTGCCTTTGTCCTTCATAGTGATAGAAGTTGGCAATGAAAGACATTTGAAAGGTTTTGGTCAAAACAGCCTTTACAAAGTGCTGCAGTGCATCTTGTATATGGTGCACACTGCTGTCAGTGATAGAGGAAGAGAATAATGGTGAGGGATGGAAAGCAAATAAAGTGCACTGCTTTGAACTGGATATTGCCAACATTTTTAGTGTTACTTCAATCACATTCATATGGGATGATAGAGGTTATTCCATTGAGCCTTGTTGGTGCTAGATAAAATTCAGACCAACCCAGAACTGTTTAGTCAAAGATTGTACCTCCCACATATGCTATAGGAGATCAGTTGACAGCCACTGCTCTGAAAAAGAGAGACTATACTCTTGTGAAGTGAACTGGGATGTTTTATTATATTAACTGTGTTGTATAATACTTGTTTTCTGTTTGAAACACTAGCACAGTTAACAGCAATTCTTATGTACCAAACAATCTCTAACAACAAGGAGATCCAATGCCAGATCAGTTGTACCAGCTGCGTATTGTACAAACTACAACAGCCAGCTTTTGACAATAATGACCTCTACAAGCCAACGAAGCTCTTGTGTACAGAACAGATGTCGTTACCACACTCCTATGATGCAGTTGGAACTGTGCATCAATGACACAGAGAAGTGTTAGAGAGATTCCACCGACAATGCCTCGGATGTATTCTCTGGATTTGATGGGAGGATTGCAACCAAATGTTAGTGTCCTACTTAAAGCCAGCCTGACAAATATTCATGGAAAAATCCTTCAAAACCAGCTACCACAAACTGCACACAGATGGCTGAAGCATCTCTTCGACCAACTCCTACTTGCTAAATTCTCAAATGGTCAACATTTCAGGAAAGGACAACACAAACACTATAAAGACATTCTGCAGCTCTTCTTGATGCACAGAAGCATTGACTTTAATAACGGAGTAGAACTTTTTACCAATCATTTACAAGGGCAATATCTCGTCCATCAAACTGCACCATGCTTGGAGTCTAAACATCTTAATGAGGAGGCACACTGGTGCAGAAAGAAAGGAAAGCAAGCAAATCTTGTTGTCTAGATCTATTGCCTTGTGGGACGTCCTGACTCATGGGCATAAAGACAGATTGGTCAAGAATCAACCTGTTCAGTCAACTGAAGATTGAAGCAGAAAATTACAAACTTGAGTAGGTGCCATCCTCGATTGAGGGACAGCTGACAATGATGAGATGAAGAACAGGTTTGGGGGAGTCACAAGGTGAATTATTCATCTCAGAATTCCTAATGTCTGACCTCTTCAGCTCAATAGTAACTCCCAGGATGTTGATGATGTCGTTTTATACAAAGGAGGGGAGATGGTTAGATTGTCTTTCATTGGAGCTGGCACTTGCGTGATGTCAATGTTCCTTCTATCAAGCAAAGCCTGAATATTGTCTGGGTCCTACTACATATTGACATGGACTGTTGCCGTTTCTGAAGAGTCACAACTTGCGCTGAACATTGCACAATCATCCATGAATATATCCACCTCTGATCTTATCATGAAGATGGTAAAAGCAGAGGATGTTTTGGCTGATGACATTACCTTGAGGAACTGCTGCAGCCATGTCCAGGAACTGAGATGATCAAATTCCAATTACCACAAGCATTTTTCTTTATGCTCGATATGAATCTGACCACCAGAGAGAGAGAGAGAGACTTTCCCCAATTCTCATTGGCTTCAATTCTGCTCAGACCCTTGATGTCAGATTTAGCCTTCTGTCCGCTGAATGCTGTTTAACTCCAAGGGCAGTCACTTTCATGTCCTCTCTTCCATCCACATCTACAGCAAGGCTACAATAAACCTTGGAGCTAGTCTGGCGCTGGCAAAACACAGATGACACATCGTAAGCAGGTCACTGTTACATCAGTGTTGCTTTTTAAGCATTGTCAATGACACTTTCACCATTTAATGATTGAGAGGAGGCTAATGGGGCTGTTACTGGCTGAGTTAGATTTGTCCTGTTTGTGGACTGGATTTCAAATCTCATATTTCTGGATAATGTCTATGCTGTAATGTACTGGAACAGCTTGGAAACAGCTTCAGGTAGTTTTGGAGCACTTAGCTTTAGTATTATTGCAGAGATGTTGTCAGGGCTGTTAGCCTTTACAGCATCCAGTGTCTTTAGCAGTTCCTTTAAATCATTTCGAATCAATCAAATTGGCTGAAGACCAGCATCAGTGATACTGGGGATCACAGGAGAAGGTTGAGCCAAATGTTCACATTGTCACTTTTGGTTGTAGATGATTGAATGTGGTTCAGCCTTGTCTTTTGCACCGATGTGCAACATTCAGCAGAAAGTTAAATATTTAACTATACAAACATACAAGTTAAGATCAGGAGTAGGCCATTTGACTCCTCAATCCTATTTCACATCAACCAAAACAGTGAGAAACTGGGGAAAAGAGGAAGATCAACTGAAAATCTATCTGACAAAATATTAGTTTCAAACACCCACTTATATTCATAGTGCCTATAAATGTACTGAAACTTCCCAAGGATTTTTATAGGAATATTCTAACACCAAGTTTGACATCAAGCCATATGACAAGATGTTGAATCAGGTAGGTAAAAACAATGACTGCAGATGCTGGAAACCAGATTCTGGATTAGTGGTGCTGGAAGAGCACAGCAGTTAAGGCAGCATTAGAGGAGCAGTAAAATCGACGTTTTGGGCAAAAGCCCTTCATCAGGAATAAAGGCAGAGAGCCTGAAGGGTGGAGAGATAAGCTAGAGGAGGGTGGAGGTGGGGAGAAAGTAGCATAGAGTA
>NC_057725.1:38669560-38677693 GCF_004010195.1 Chiloscyllium plagiosum
AAGGTTGGTAAGGTGGAAGGTGACAACCAGGGGGTTCTTTCCCTTGTTACGGTTGAGGGGTGGGGTCTGAGGGCGGAGGTGCGGGATGTGGACGAGATGCGTTGGAGGGCATGCAAGAGGTAGGGTGGGAAGAGGTGTAATCCAGGTAGCTGTGGGAGTCGGTGGGTTTGTAAAAAATGCCAATGTCAAGTTGGTTGTCATTAATGGAGATGGAGAGGTCCAGGAAGGGGAGGGAGGTGTCAGAGATGGTCCAGGTAAATTTAGGGTCAGGGTGGAATGTGTTGGTGAAGTTGATGAATTGCTCAACCTCCTCACGGGAGCACAAGGTGGCGCCAATGCAGTTGCAAGAGGTAGGGTGGCCCTTCAGGTTCTTTGCCTTTATTCCTGATGAAGGGCTTTTGCCCGAAACATTGATTTTACTGCTCCTCGGATGCTGCCTGAACTGTTGTGCTCTTCCAGCACCACTAATCCAGAACCAAGATGTTGAATCAGATGACCAAAAAGTGAAAGGTTATATGGAGTGACTTAAGAAAAATGAGCCAAGGTGGCAGAGGGGTGTAAGATCAGAATGCTAAAACTTCAGGTCTAGGCAACTGGAGGCATGGAAACCATCACTGATTACTTTCACCTAAGTAATTATAATCAGGAATGCACAACAGGTCAAAACTAGAGGAATGTAATCATATCAAAAGGCTGTAAGCTGAGAGAAGATTACAGAGACAGCAAGGTCATTCGTAAACAAGGAAGAGAATTTTTAAATTAATATGATGCTTGACCAGGAGCCAATACAAGTGATAGTGTGCAGGATTGCCAGGGAACAGAACTTGCTGACAGTTAAGACATGAGCAGCAGTATCTTGGGTGACCTCAGATTTCTAGAGGTAGTATGTGGGGGAGATCAGATGGGAGTGTGTTGGAATTGTTGAGTTGAGAGATGGTGAAAGTATGAATGAGAGTTACAGTAGTACATGAGCTGAGACAAGGGTAAAGTCAAGTAATGTTAAAGAGATGAAAATAGGCAGTTTTGGCAATGGCATGAATGTGCGGTTGAAAAGTTATTCGGATCAAATATGACATGAATATTGCAAACAGAGTTTGGAGTGTGGACACGAGATCAAATAGGGCTGTAAATTATTTATAAGGCTTGGAAGTTTTTAAAATCATTTTATCCCTTGAATAAGTTTGAGATATTTCTTTTTTAAAAAAATGAAAAAATGGATCAATTTAAGTGATAGATCATCTGAAAGAAATCCTGGATTGCACCCATCACCAGCACAATACTATGAGAATGTGAGCTTGCAAACTCAGACTAATAGAATAGTAAAACATAAACTAAAATCAATAAGGACTTAAACGATGGAAGAACGTATCTCCTCTTGCTGAAAACTGAATATTGAACACAGTTCGTTGCACAAGAGTGTGTCTTCATGCTATCTGGCATCATGAATGCCAAGTGCAGGAACTACAAAGTTTATTCTGTACATCTTGCAAACAGAGATACGTGAATGTCTTTGCAGCATGGGAACAGAGTTTTTCACTTATCGTAGAACCACACAGAACAAGCCTGTGCTGGTCGCTTTTGAAGCCCACTCAGTAATCCCCACCCTCTGCTCTTTCCCTACAGCTCTGCAATTTCTTGTCTCCATATCTTTGTTCAATTCCTTTTTCAAAGATTTTATTGAATCTGCTGCTTCTTTAGAAAGTGCATTCACCATCATCACAACAATTCAGTGCGAAACAATTGGATAATATTGCTTGTCGCCTTGCTATTGCTGCACTTTTTATTTCATTCTTGTATTTATTTTTCCTAACAGCATTTTCTTTCAGTATTCTTACTGCTGGCATTTAAATGACGCAAGGAAAAGTAATGAAGATAGACAATACTTGGTGGGTTCCAGATTTAAGCAAGAGGAGCTCACATGAAATAACCAAACAGTTGTAAAGACACCTGACATGTCCAATCATTACCTGTGAATCCATGTTTGTATATCCCACCATATGTAACAGTAAAGTCACCATGGTCCTACCAGACCGTGAGAAAGAGAGAGTCTCTCAGCTATCCAGCTAACTAAGCTATATGACCCCTGGGGTTCCGTTCATATGTACATGCATATGTTTTAGGCTCTTCTTTACTATCCAGCTCACAAGACATTACAGCTTATTAGCTGCGTAATGCCCTGAAAAATACACTGCAGCAAGAATGGATCTTCTTTTAGAAGTCAGCATTACCAAAAGTTTAAGTTTTTATACTAACATTTCTATCAAACTGCAGTTGGTACATGTGCAATTTTGATAAAGGTATGCATTTCAGACTGACCCAAGTGGCAGGCACGAAGCCCAGTAAGCAACATGCTCATTACCTTTCCCAGAACATGCAGTCAAAGGTGGGAAACAGCATATTTACTGGGCTTGTGAATTACATTAAGAGGCATAGTGTTTGATAATGATACTTTAAAGTGTTTTATAAAGACATATCAATTCCTGGTTTTATAAAATGTGTATATTATAGCCCATGACCCACTCTTGGCAGAACTGGATATCAGTTTTGGGGTTAGTACTGTTCTGTTTCAGCTCAATTTTCCTTTCATCAGTAAGTGAAACTATTCTAGTTTCCTTTAGCTAAAGAGGAATGTTCTTACATCCTTAAGCACACAAGATTACACCAGTGTAACATTTCCAGGATCTCCAAATCTGAAAGTCTCCCCAAACACTTTTAGTACCCATCAGTGCAGCAATTATTCCTTGGGTATATTAAGTTTCACAGAGATAGCATGTTTCTGTTGTGATACTACAGTGATGAAATGTTAATTGCCTTTTTACATGCTTAGGTTATAGTTTAGTAAATGCACTGAAAGAGCTTGGAGGCTACATAAAAAAGTGCTCAAATAGTCCAACTGTACGCTCTCCTGAAATTATACGCACAGACTTCAATGTTCTCTAGAAGCACACTGCCTATCAAGTTTGTATAAAAATACCTTTGCGTGCATCGTTAGTGGTGTCACTAATCTATATACTTTACAAAGGTTGAACTATGTTCAAAAGCAGGTAAAGATTTAATTGTTGGCTTAGAAAAAAATTAGTTTTTGACAGTTTTCTTTCATTGTTATAATTTATAGATATTCAACTGCTTATAAACAGTAATAACGACAAGTTGTGTGTTTGATTGTTAATTGTACAATTGCATGTTACTTGAATAGAAATTGGGGGCTCACCTATACTTTCGTATTATATAGGATCAAGCTCACAGGTTTTAATTGGAGGTACATGGTATGCAATGAATACCTCTAAGAAAAGTTTGCAAGTTAATAAGAATAGACTCGTGTGTTATATCTTTCAACATTTGGTTGTCTGGACTTTGAAACTAATAAGGTTTTCAGCAGTAAATGTATGGCCAGTTGAAAATTGTTGATGTTTAGATTCATACAACATTAAATATCATTAACCAAGCCATTTGTAAACAACAATTGCCCACAAATGACACACAGTTGAAAATTTAGTACAGTGGTCTACAAGTTATGACAGTTGTCATTGAACATGTCCAAATGAATAACTTGAGCTATAACACCAATTCCCTCACTGGTGCAAGGATGATCTTCCAGTACCACACATCTGTGAATGAAAATGTCTAGTATCTCAAAACTTTTTACTTTCAGAAAAGAAACAATACTGTACACTCATTTAGGGAAATTAGGAATTTAGGAAATTGTGAAGCAAAATTTGCATTTCCACAAATCAAATATAAGCAAAAGCTGAAACAGAAAAACCTGCAGTTCAACTTATTTTTGAATTAAACCAAAAAATGAAAAATTAAAGTTTCAAAAAACATTGCAATCATTGTGTCAATATTTCAGAAGTCTTGTTGTAGCTTATTCCAGGGACACAGTATGTCTGGAAACTCCCCTGTGATGCTACACTGTTCTTGGAGTTAAAAAGGTCAAGCGAACACAACAGCATGCTCTAAATATTTTTATAGTACAGTTTAAGAGATATGCTTCACATATCATTTAGGGCGGCACGGTGGTTCAGTGGTTAGTACTGCTGCCTCACAGCACCAGGGTCCCAGGTTCAATTCCAGCCTCAGGCGACTGTCTGTGTGGAGTTTGCACATTCTCCCAGTGTTTCCTCCGGGTGCTCCAGTTTCCTCCCACTGTCCAAAGATGTGCAGGTCAGGTGAATTGCCATGCTAAATTGTCCACAGTGTTAGATGTATTAGTCAGAGGGAAATGGGTCTGGGTGGGTTACTCTTCGAAGGGTCAGTGTTGTCTGGTTGGGCCAAAGGGCCTGTTTCCACGCTGTAGGGAATCTAATCTAATCATCACAAATAATTTAAAAAGTGGTGCGACTTAGTGATCTATTTATATGCATGCATTTCTTTTTAAGTATATCTAAAATGTTAAAGTTGGGGAGAGATAGACAATTTTGGCAACTGGAACAATTTCTCTTTTAAAGCCCCCAGGTAGTTGCAACCTTAGAAGAAAATAAGTCTTGAGGTCTGGGGGAGTTGGCTACTTAACTGATTGAAGCAGCTCAAAAAGGGTCTTTGGGCTCCAGAACTCCAATGGCTGGAAAGAGTGAAAAACCTAATTTCTACCTGGGCCCCTGAAATGTGGCTGGTGTGCAAGGTGATGGGTCTGAAAAGGTTAATGCTGAGCACTGCATTAGACCAATACGGTGAGGTCATAAGGACTTTGTGGAAAGACAGAATATTATTGAGTTTCAAAGGGAACAGACCTATTATCCGAGGAGGAAGCATTTGCATGGGAGATTTCCTTTGCAAGGCCAGATCAGGGATAGGGTGCTAGTGATCATTGCAAAGGTTAATGAAGCACCATCGTCATATTCATAATTCTGGCCCCAGAATTTGAACTGGTGTCTCCAGCCTTAGGTCAAAGAAGATCAGAGTCCTGCTCTGTTGTATTTACACCATCAGAGTGGATCTTGAAGATGACTGAGGCCTTGGTCTTCAAGTCATTTGCACACAAGGTGAAGAAAAATTGTATTGCAAGACCAATCCTCAGATAAGTACTGTCAGAAATCTTCTAACCTTCGATTTGTCACCGAGTGCGAATATATTTTCTCCTCTACACTGCAATAACAAACATTCATTTGGTTCTCTCCCCCCCACATTGCAGGCCAACATTTACTGTGCAAACCCTTTATTTAATACTACAGGCTCATGTCTACTGTAAAAATCACCCAGACATCTTTATTTAGGATCTTAATAGCCGTCAGAAGGAGACTACAATAACCATTTAAACTCCATCTCCATACTAGGTTCATGCAGCGCACTGCACAATTCCATGATGTAAAATGTATATTTTTTATAAATCATAGGTATACACCCACCCTTCTTGTTTGAAACATTGTTGTTGAATTTGCTGGTCCAGCTGGACCTTCCTTTTATAAATTGTAAAGAACATTACATCTCAAATGATCTTAGACAATCAAAATGTTGTAACTTACATCAAACCCAGTAAGAACTCTGCCAGCCAACACTCAGAGATGGACATGTGGACAGTACAAGCGCCTCATAGTCTTACTTCGAATGACTGCTCCTACCACCCCTGCTCTTCCACACACACCACACACACACAACCCAGGAAGCCAGTCCCCTCAACCTTCAGACCCCACAATCCCAATGGTTCTGAAGTTATCATTTTGGAACGGAAACTGTAACTCTTTTGTTTTCAATCGTAGATGCTGTCAGATTTGCAGAGTTTCTCCAACACTTTGTTTTTAAATCAATAGCAGCTTTCAAGCCAATTGTATTCAATACCCAAGTGATCCTGTGAAAAATGACCAATTATATATAATTTTACCTTATTTTAATTGGGCAGGTGCTTTACAAAATGCAAAGGTAGATTCACGGCTGTCCTGAATATTTCTCAGCTATATTTAGTATATTAGCTGTTTCTAATCCAATCAAATCTCACATCACCAATATTCAGAGTGGTAAGATTGAAGGAATATTAGCCATTAAGAATCATCAACTCTGATGGAGATGAAAGTTACAAAATGGTCTCAGTTTGGTGAGCTAATCGAATCAAAAAATCATTGAGTCAGCTCTATGCAATGCCGTGACTGGACGAAGGGAGAAAGTGAATTAGATGGTATCAATTTATCACAGTTTGGATAAATTCCACCATGTTTGGACAGCACGGTGGCACAGTGGTTAGCACTGCTGCCTCACAGCACCAGAGACCCGGGTTCAGTTCCCGCCTCAGGCAATCGTCTGTGTGGAGTTTGCACATTCTCCCTGTGTCTGCGTGGGTTTCCTTCGGGTGCTCCAGTTTCCTCCCACAGTCCAAAAGATGTGCAGGTTAAGTGAATTGGCCATGCTAAATTGCCCGTAGTGTTAGGTGAAGGGGTAAATGTAGGAGAATGGATCTGGGTGGGTTGCTCTTCGGAGGGTCAGTGTGGACTTGTTGGGCCAAAGGGCCTGTTTCCACACTGAAAGTAATGTAATCTAATCTGTAACACTGCATTCTGTGACTAACTATGATTTAATGAGATGCATTCACAGTCATGATGATTCAATATGGAATTTAAGCTTTTAATGGCTTCATCCATGGACCGCTACAGAGTCAGAGTCAGAGTCAAAGTTGTATTGCGCAAGTTTCTGAAAAAATTTTTTTTTGGTCAGAGAAAGAAAGAAGGGTGCATTTATATTTCACAGCTTCAGGATGTCCCAATATATTTTAATCACCAATTAAAAGTACTTCAGAAGTTTAGTCACTGTTCCAATGCAGGAAGCAGTATTATCAAATCCTCACCTCATTAGGTAAAACGATGGGGGTTGGAAAAATGTACACTCAGCACAGTACTTGGAATAAACCATGAAAGGAAACTATAGTATAAAGTTAGTCATTTGCCTGGTAAGTGAAACTTTGATCCACCAGACAAGCTTGCTGGAATAGCCACCTTTGAACATCTGTGCCTCAGAATCTTGTAAATAGCAGTCTCTTCAGTGATAAAAGAATGATTACTTTTTCCCATGGATATGAAATGACCAAACCCCAAAAGCAGTTGAATATGTTGTTATTAAATAAATTCCATTTGCAGTCTTCATTATAAATGTACAGTTTCATGTTCAGAACGCTGAGTAAATATTATGAAAACCCTTCCCACTGTATAATTAGGTCATGAGAATCATAACACAAACAAATTCTTTTGGTAACTTGGACTGATTGCAATCAAAACACAAATTACAGAGACTGTTTATATGTTTTCCAAATTTTCAAAGCAGATCTTACTCTTCTATTTCAGTTTATCTCATTCGCCAGTCAACTGAATACTATATCTTCCTCTTTTACCAGAATGTGTAAAAGTTGGTGCCAGTGTGATCAAGACTGTAAATGTTATTACAACTAACCATTTGGCAATGATTTCAAGCAGAAAGCTTGAGACAATAGCATTGTCCCTTTTCTTTTGCTGTTCCCTGACAGACAATAAATTTGCAGTGTATTTTTGGAGAATGCATATCTGTCATAATCTATACGAACTATTCAGATTGCAATCATTAATAATTCACACTCAGGTGAAGTTTCGTTATTTTAATTGGTGTTGATCCATTTAAGGCTTTTGTTTAAACAGGGCTCAAAAGAATTGCATTGAATTTTTAAAAAATGTTATAACTAACATCTCAGTATAATTTCAATGCAAAATATCTTTGTTATTAACGTTAACAATAAATACATCAAACAAATGCTGCTCGAGTATTTTGCGCTCATGTGGTGGTATTTCCATAACCTCTCCTCATAGCCCTGCATATTCTTACTTTCCAGATTATAATTCAATTCCCTCTTTAATGCTTCAATTGAATCCACTTCTACCAGACATAGACAGTGCATAGCTAAAAACAATGACTGCAGATGCTGGAAACCAGATTCTGGATTAGTGGTGCTGGAAAAGCACAGCAGTTCATCCCATGTGGTTAAAGATGCCCTCCAACACATCTCGTCCACATCCCGCACCTCTGCCCTCAGACCCCATCCTCCAACCGTAACAAGGACAGAACGCCCCTGTCCTTCCACCCTCCCAACCTTCGCATAAACCAAATCATCCGCCGACATTTCCGCCACCTCCAAACGGACCCCACCACCAGGAATATATTTCCCTCCCCACCCCTTTCCAC
>NC_057725.1:38678451-38692660 GCF_004010195.1 Chiloscyllium plagiosum
TAGAGGTTTACAAAATTATGAGGGGCATGGATAGGATAAATAGACAAAGTCTTTTCCCTGGGGTTGGGGAGTCCAGAACTAGAGGGCATAGGTTTAGGGTGATAGAGGAAAGATATAAAAGAGACCTAAGGGGCAACTTTTTTCACACAGAGGGTGGTATGTGTATGGAATGAGCTGTCACAGGATGTGGTGGAGGCTGGTACAACTGCAACATTTAAAAGGCATTTGGATGGGTATATGAATAGGAAGGGTTTGGAGGGATATGGGCTGGGTGCTGGCAGGTGGGACAAGATTGGGTTGGGATATATGGTCGGCATGGAAGGGTTGGACCGAAGGGTCTGTTTCCATGCTGTACATCTCTATGACTCTATAACTGTCACGTTTGCTTGCTTAACAACCAGAAATGTTTTCATTATTATTTTATTACATCCTTCCCTTTTTCCTTCTTTTACCTATTTTAAATAAAACATATATAGTTTCTGTTTCTTTTCCCTATATCCTGCTTCCTTTGCCATTACTCTAATTCCCTTTCTTCCTATCATGGTCTCTGAATATTAAACAGCTGTGACAGAAACAATTGTCAGGCAGAGCACAGGGAACTCTTTGTGATTAGATGGTGCAAACAAATCCTTAAAATTTTTTTTTTATTTTTTTAAATTCAGTCATTTAAGTTCGAGCCCAATTCATCAAAATACGTTCAGTGGGTTCTGAGAGTAGGAGCTATTTAGCGACAAGGCTATCACTGCAGAACATAGTCAAAACCTAGGTCCAATTAGAAAGAAAGGCAAGGTTTTCACTGTGATATCTTTAATAACTTTTTAATCGAATCTTGCGCAATAGAGATTTTGGTAACAAAATTAATCAGGTTTGCAAATATCCATGAATTTGGTGGATCAGTCATTAATTTTAATTGCATTTCAATGATGCATGCAATGTCTGTAAAATTTTAGAAGGGCAAGTATCAGGACTGTTGTGATTCAGTCAGAGTTTGGTACATTTGAACTTTCATCTTAACATGTTTTATTTTCAAACATTTCAGAATCATGTGAGGTATTACATTAATAAGAGCAAGTTATGAAAGCGTATCACATTAACTTACTTGGACATGTTGCCAAGAATAAAGACCAGGAAATCAGCAATTGGAAAGAAATGAGACAAATCCAAAGCAACAGAGAGAGAGTTTATGAGGAAAACAGTATCAAATTTGAGCTGGTTTAATGGTAGACTACCTGTTCTAACAAAAAAAGACTTTCCTTGCAACCTGACACAAAGATTATTCACAAATAAGAATAAAAACCAAGAACTGTTGGCAAAATTCAGCAGGTGCAACAGCATCTGTGGGAAGAAAGATTTAATATTTTGAGTCCAGTAACTCTTCATCAAAACTGCTGAGTTTCATCAGGAATTTTTGATTTTGTTTTAGATCTCCACAGAGTCTGAGCTATACAGCATGGAAACAGATCCTTTGGTCCAACTCGTCCATGCCAACCAGATATCCTAAAATTAATCTGGTCCCATTTGCCAATATTTGACCCAGATCACACTAAACCCTTCCTGTTCATTTACCCATTTAGGTGCCTTTTAAATGCTGGAATTGTACCCGCCTCCACCACTTCCTCTGGCAGCTCATTCCATACACGTACCACCCTCTGTGCGAAAATGTAGCTCCTGAGGTTCCTTTTAAATCTTTTCCTTTTCACTTTAACCAATGCCCTCTAGTTTTGGAGTCCCATAACCTGGGAAAAAGACTTTGACTATTCACCCTATCCCTGACCCTTCTGATTTTATAAAAAGTTCTTTACGGTCACCACTCAGCCTCCGATGCTCTAGCCACATGCTATTCAGCCTCTCCCTGTAGCTCAAACCCTCTACCCCGGCAACATCATTGTAAACATTTTCTGAACTCTTTCAAGTTTCACAACATCCTTCCTAAAGCAGAGAAACCAGAATTGCATTCAGTATTCCAAAAATGGCCTAATCAATGCCGCAATATGGCATCCCAACTCCTGTACTCAATGCACTGACCAATAAAGGCAAGTACACCAAACATCTTCTGTGCTATTCTGTCCACTTAGGACCCTACTTTCAAGGAACTGTGAACCTGTACTTCAAGGTCTCTTTGTTCAGCAACACTCCCAGGATCTTACCATTAAGTGTATAGGTCCTGCTAAGATTTACCTTTCCAAAATGCAGCAACTCACATTTATCTAAATTAAAATCCATCCACAACTCCTCAGCCCACTGGCCCATCTGATCAAAATCCCTATATACTCTGAGGTAATCTTCTTGGCTGTCCACTACAACACCAATTTTGGTGTCATAAATAAACTTACTAACCATACCTCCTATATTCACATCCAAATAATTTATATAAATGACAAAAAGCAGTGGACCCAGCAACTATCCTTGTGATACACTGCTAGTCACAGGCCTCCAGTCTGAAACGCAACCTTCCACCATCACCGGTCTCCTACCTTCAAGCCAGTTCTAAATCCAAATGTTAGTTCTCCCTGTATTCCACCTTACTAACCAGTTTACCATGCAGAACCTTGTTGAACACCTTACTGAAGTCCATATCAATCATATCCACTACTCTGACTTCATCAAATCTTTGTTACTTCTTCAAAAACACAGCATCTGCAGTTGTTGGTTTTATTTTAGTTTCACCATATTGTTGATCATTCACGATTGCTTACCAATGAACTGGCTTCTTCAGAAAATGTGCATCATGCAAGTAGTTTAGTAATTAGAGAACTTAGGGCATATAAAATCATAGAATAATTAAAGTACCGGCCATTGGGTCAGTCAGATCTATGCCCAGTCCCCAAAAGGGCAACTTAGCACGTTCATTTCCTTTCTCTTTCTACATAGTCTGCAAAAAAATTATATTCAAATAATTATTCAAAATCCTTCTGAAAGCCAAAACTGAATCTGCCTCCGTTTCATTCTCCAGTAATAGTTCCTGACTTTAACCACTCACTGTGTGAATGTTTTTCCACAAATCACCTGCTTCTTTTGGAAATTACCTTCTTGATCCTTTCACCAACAGAAGTAGTTTTTTTCTCTATGTTGGTCATGATTTTGAATATCTCTTCCAAATATCTTCTCGATTTTCTCTTGTGTAAAAAAGCAGACTCAACTTCTTAAATATCGCCCCATAACCAAAGTTCCTCATCCCTGGTCCAATTCTCATTAGACTTTTCTGCATTCTTTCCAATGTCTTCACATCTTTGTTAAATTGTGGCACCAAGAATTATGCACATTCGTGCCATTGAGGTCAAACCAGTATTTTATAGGAATTGAAGATAACTTCCTTATTTTGATACTTTGTGGACCCATTAATAAAGCCTAGGAAGCTCTACAATTTACCATCAGCCTTTGCAAACTGTCTTGCCACCTTCAGTGATTTATATACATTGATAAAGGCAGATGCAAAGTACTAATTTAATACCTCAGCAATGTCCCATGACTTTCTTTTTGATCTGTAATTAGCCCATTCCTCCTCTAACCACCTTTTTACTATTTATAAGCTGATAGGAAATATCTGGATTCATCTCGATATTATTAAGTCTCTTTTCATAGACTCCCTTTGCTGCTCTTCTTTGTCCCTTCACTTCCATATTGTCAAAAACTTTCCTGAAAAACTCTTGCCCCAGCCCTCTGCCTCTTTCACTAGTACCATCCTAGTTTAAATTTGGATAGCTAAAGTCTTCTACTAAAACTACTCACAATTCTTGCACCTGTCTGTAATTTACTTATTCCTCTACATTTTTCTCATTGCTCAATGTAATTGATAAGCCAACAACCAATGCAATTGCATCTTTTGTTGATTCCTTTGACACCAAACCTGGATTTTAGTAGGATTGGAAGACTAAGCTAGTATCCCATTAATTTCCATTGTTAGGCTATACTTAAAGGCTATGTCACCAGGACCAATTTTTCCTAATACCATCCTTGTTACCAATTTTTAGCCCATCCAGTACTCAACTACTTCCACTTTCACACTGACTTTAGAAGCATTTATTCTTCTTGGTAAAGGCAGCTGAAAAAGACTATTTCTCTTATTAATGTCCTATGTCTTCATGCATAATTCGATGCAAGATCTTTCATCTGTCCCAATTCTTCAAATGCTTTTTGTAGAAGACCTTTATGTTTTCTCTTATGTTAGCTGCCAGTCTCTTTTCACATACAGTCTTTGCTACGATCATGCCAAAAGCTTGCAGACTGGCTTGTTCCTAGCTTTCATAATAATATCGCAGGAGGATCAATAATAGGGTTCTATCTAGAGGGACTAGCAATCTGATGGTCAGAAGGACATTAGCTTCTTTTACTCACTTTTATCAAACTTAGCCCACTAGTCAGCAGACATGGTTCTCATTTATACTGCAGAAATGGAACACTTCACTTGTAGTCAGAACATTTTGAACTCTGGATTTTCTTTCTATTAGAAGTAGTTTTATTATTTCTTCTCAAACCTATATCCACAATTGGCCACTATATTATTTGCTGGTAGAGAAACAACACATGCAAACTGGCCCCATTCTGTGCATTCAGCAGGGTGATTATAAAGAATGACTCCAGAGAATTTTCTTCTAAACTTCCATTCTTCCCAGTAAGGAAACACCAGATACTGTTACCAATTATGATCAAAAATTAATGAAGGAATATTAAAGTATACGCTCAATATCCACAGCCCATCTATTTCCAAGCTGCTGTGCCTATCATACACTTAGTCTGTATGCAGTTTTGGTCTCCTCATTTCAGGAAGGATGTAAACACAGATGGTTCAAAGAAAATTTATTAGCTTGATAACAGAAGTTTGCACATTGTCTTATGAGGAAGGGTTTGATAAATTGAACTTGTTTTCACTGGAGTTTCCAAAAGTGAGGAGTGACTAAACTAAGTGTTTAACATCCTGAATGGTCCTTACAAGGTGGATGAGCAAATGTTTCCTTTTCTGGGGGAGTCCAAAACAAGGGGGCACTCTTTAAAATTAGCAGTCAACATTTTAGGACACAGATGTACAGCAAATGTTTGTTTCAGCAGGTTATGCAATTTTGGAACTCCGTGCCTCAGTAGGCAATAGGGCAGGGTCAACGAGTGTTTTTAAGGCAGGGTAGATAGGTTTTTGTTAGACAAAGGAATCAAAAATGATCAGGAATAGATGGGAATGTGAAATTCTAAACAGAGAGATCAGACATGATTTTATTGAATGGAGAAGCAGGTTCAAGGGGCCAAATGGCTTACTTCTGTTTCTCATTTGTGCGCTTGCCTTTATAACTAAACATATTCGCATATCACATCAGCCCACAAAACTGCTGTTGCCTCACCGTTCATGACTTGTTAAAAAAGCACTTCACAAATTAATGAAGATTACACAGGATAGTTCAACTTCGGTGGAAGCAATTTTCAGTTCACTTGGAAACAGAATAGTTGTTTAAAGGAATTAAGAATGTATAGTTACTTGTGTTATCAGAATTCAAATCATAAGTAATGTAAATGGATCATAAACAAGAAAAAAAGTATATTTATTTAAAGCACCTTTAACAGAATGAAACAATACACAGGAACGTTACAAAACAAAATGACACTGGACCATGCAAGGTGAGCAACAGCTTCTCAAGTGTTTTAAGGAGCATCTTAAAAAGGAGGAAAATACAATTGGGACACTGAGTTTGGGATTTATGTGCCTAAAAGGAGAGCCAAAGGCAGTGCAACTAAACTTGGGAATGCATGAGGCGCCAGAATTAGGTGGGTTGTAAAACAAGAGGAGATTATGAAGATATCAAAGTGCAAGGTTATGGATTGAATTGAGAACAGATGAGAAATATCAAGTCAAGGCAGTGGTTGACCATGAGCAAATGTTGGGGAGTGAGCACCCAAGTCTAAGTGAACTAAACTTGCCACAAGTTGTGAACAACAGTGTTTTGGGTAACCTCAGGTTTACTGAGGGTTGAATGGGGGAAGAGCAGGCAGGCGTACATTGGAATAGTTGAGCTTCGAGGTAACAAAAGCATGAATGAGGGTTTTGGCAAGAAAGGAGCTGAAACTAGGTGACATCAGGTGATTTTATGGTGGTGGAAACAAGCAGTATTAGCTATGGCACAAGTATGACTCTGGAAGCTAATCTCAGGATCCGATGTGACATCTAGGATGTGCACATTGATGCAGTTAGTATAGGTAGGAGATCCTTTATCCAAACATCCAAAAACCAAAAAGCTCTGAAATTTGAAGGTTTATTTGTAAAGTTTTTTTCTCATTAACAAGGTTGTTTGGCGAGCAAACAGTTAACCCAAGTTTAGATTAGAGTGGTGCTGGAAAAGCAGAGCAGGTCAGGCAGCATCCGAGGAGCACGAAAATCACCCCAATGCCTCATCCAATCCCTTTACACCTCCATCTGTCATGACCAGGGCCTCCAAGCCCTCCGTTTCTTCCTCTCACGACGTCCCTAATAGTAACCTTCCACCAACACACTCATTCCTTTGGCTGAACTGGTCCTCACCCTTAACAATTTCTCCTTCGAATCCTCCCACTTCCTCCAGACAAAAGGTGTAGCCATGGGCACCCGTATGGGCCCCAGCTATGCCTGTCTCTTTGTTGGCTACATAGAACAGTCGATCTTCCATAGTTACACCGGCACCTTTCCCCACCTCTTCCTCCGCTACATTGATACCACCTCGTGCTGCCGCGAAGAGATTGAGCAATTTATCAACTTCACCAACACGTTCCATCCTGATCTTAAATTCACCTGGACCATCTCGGATACCTCCCTCCCCTTCCTGGATCTCTCCATCTTCATTAATGACGACTGACTTGACACTGACATTTTTACAAACCCACCGACTCCTACAGCTACCTGGATTACACCTCTTCCCACCCTACCTCCTGCAAAAATGCCATCCCATATTCCCAATTCCTCCGCCGTATCTGCTCCCAGGAGGACCAGTCCTACCACAGAACACACCAGATGGCCTCCTTCTTTAGAGACCGCAATTTCCCTTCCCACGTGGTTAAAGATGCCTCTGACACATCTCGTCCACATCCCACACCTCCGCCCTCAAACCCCACCTCTTCAACCATAACAAGGACAGAACGGCCCTGGTGCTCACCTTCCACCCTACCAACCTTTGCATAAACCACATCATCCGGTGACATTTCCATCACCTCCAAACTGACCCCACCACCAGGGATATATTTCCCTCCCCATCCATTTCCGCCTTCCACAAAGACCATTACCTCGTCCTACCTGCCTGTCTTCCTTCCCACCTATCCACTCCACCCTCCTCTCTGACCTATCACCTCCATCCCCACCCCCATTCACCTATTGTACTCTATGCTACTATCTCCCCACCGCCACCTCCCTCTCATTTATCTCTCCACTCTGCAGGCACTCTGCCTCTAATCCTGATGAAGGACTTTTGCCCGAAACGTCGATTTTCCTGCTCCTCGGATGCTGCCTGACCTGCTGTGCTTTTCCAACACCACTCTAATCCAGAATCTGGTTTCCAGCATCTGCAGTCATCGTTTTTACCTAGTTAACCCACTCGCTGCGTGTCACTCAGATGCGATGTTGGGGGGGAGGTGCGTGGCCAAGCACGTTCTTACTTCGATGTCTGCTCCTCCAGTAAGATTAACATTTCACCATTAAACTGTCATTTATTCTGAAAACCAAAAATTCCAAATTCCGAAGAACAGCTGGTCCCGAACATTTCGGATAAATGATTGTCTACTTGTATTAATAGAATGAAGTTTGGAGCAGGGACTTTTAAAATTCAGTGTTCCCACATTTTTTTGGAGTAAATTTCTGCAGTACTGGATATCAAATAAACAATCTGATAATTCAGTAACAGTGGAGTCAAGAGAGATGATGGGGAGGTAAAACCAGGATTCGACAGAGTGCATGTAAAATTTAATGGTGCTACCTTCAGATGACATCTCCAGGGACAGCATGCACATGAGAATTAACAGTGTGTGAAAGATAGTTATTGAGATGTGTGTTACAGTACAGGAATTGGAAGAGAAGTAGTGGCAAATAATTCTTTGGCTACAGTTATAGACATAAAAAAAAATGGAACTAGATGAATGCACGAATTTGGTATACTTCTCCACCTATTCCTATCAGTCCTGTGATACTGCTCCTGGGGAGCTGGGAGAATAGTCCCACCTGCCTGGATAGTGGCTCAGCACTGGAGGAGGCAGATGTGGTCAAGACTATGACAAAGACTACAGGCAGGTTGAGGAGGATAAGGAGTGAAAGTTTACCTTTGACAGAGTTACAAAGGATCTCATTGAGCTGTTTCAGTCTTGTGCTGAAGCGGAAATCCAACTGGAAAGATTTAAGCATGAAGTCCCAGAGAAAACTGAAATCAGTTCGAGAAGAAATAAAACATTCAAGAATTTTGGAGAATAAAAGGAAATTGGATGATAATTTGTAAAGGATAGTGAGGCCAAATCTTGGTTATATTGAAGTGAAGGTTAATGGCTGCAGACTTAAAAAGGGAGAGGGGCCAACAGCACTTGATGATCGAGAACCATTTACAATAATTATCACAAAGGCCAGTACAGAACAGTGAGCAATCAGCAGTTTAAGGGAACAAGGATAGATGGGAGAGAGATTTTTTAAAAAGGCATTCTTACATTTAAAAACTGGATTAAACTCTTTTCTTGACCAGCTGGAGTAACCGAGAACAGCTTAGCATATTAATAGTGTACAAATTGATAATACATCCTATCCCATCTCATCACTTTTGGAATTAAAATTGCATCAATAATAATTAGGACAGCAACAAGCATGAACGGAAGTTTGACCAGGTCAACTCGTGGAGGATAGGAACATGATTTAGGCCAATAGATAACACTAATCTTAATAACAAAAAAAAAGGGATCCATGAGCTCCTTACAGTTATTGTTCTAAGCCTGAAGGAAAAGACAAGAACAGGGTTTTAGAAAACAGTTTAGAAATAAACAAAGTTGATAGTTACCTCTGCATTCCAGGTGAACCTGGACCTTTATTATTTTAAAGTTATCCAGCGAATGACAGTGGATGGCTTAACCATATCCTGTAAAGTCTGCATCCTCATGTTTAAGGGAACAGACGTGAGAGCCAACAGGAGAAAGATATTGGTGTTGTTAGGGAGTAGGGCATCCAAAAATGGAGGTGAGACAGAGGTTGAATAAATCAGTAACTGCAGCAATGTTGAGGTCATTAGAGGGTCAGAGGCAAGATGGTCAGAATTTTGGAACTGTGGATTTAAATTTCATAAAGGAAATAAAGGATTTAAATTATTCTGTGAAAGACCAAAGGCTAATGTAATGGCAGGGATTTATTAACTTAAAGGCCTAAATATATAGGATTACAGATTATAATTAAGGATTAAAATCTCAGTTCACCTGATTCTTAAACTGAGTATCAGCTATTCATAAGTAATTGTGCTTGATGTTGTCTGAACATGTTAAATTATATTTGTGTATTGTATCTGGGTTAGCTGCTGATGAATTAAAGTCCTAGCAGCTGATAGATTAACTAAGATGCATTCTTGCATTTAAAAACTGGATTAAACTCTTATCTTAACCAACTGGAGTAACCAGGAACAGCTTAGCATATTAATAGTGTACTAATTGATAATACATCCTGTTCCATCTCATCACTTTTGGAATTAAAATTGCATCAATAATAATTAAGCACCCTCAAACTCTTTGATGACCTAGAACTTTCAATAATTTGGCAGCTATCCATGTGCTTCCACATATTACAATTCTATTGGACTAGTTTACTGTAGAACGTCTGTGCTCATACTCAAGCATACTTACACATACTCTACCCCAATATATGGAAATTTAATTTAAGAACAGCACTATCTACTGTAATCTCATCTCAACATGCAGATCCCCAAGTAGGCACCTGTGCCCTCTCTGAATGAGATTGCTTTTTTAATCAGCTTGCTGCAGTGGGGACAAGATCATTTCAGCTGCTTTGATATCAACAAACGGTGGAGACTTTTGTTTCACCTATCTGGGTTAGATTAAATACACAGTTCCCGAATTAAATACACAGTTCCCGAGGTTGAAGCACCAATGTCCTGACCCAATGTATTTCCAGCAATAAGTGTGGTGCTGGAAAAGCACAGCAGGTCAGGCAGCATCTGAGGAGTAGGAGAATCGACGTTTCGAGCATAAGCCCTTCAGCAGAATGTATCATCAGGAATGTCATTCCTGAAGGGCTTATGCCTGAAACGTCCATTCTCCTGCTCCTCGGAGGCTGCCTGACCTGCCGTGCTTTTCCAGCACCACACTCTTGACTCTAACCTCCAGCATTTGCAGTCTTCATTTTCTCCCATTCCCAGTAATATACACCTTTTACATTCCTTGATGGACTAAGTGAAAAAAGTATGTCCTCATAGTTTACATTTGCTTAGTCTTTCTCCAGTGGTTATCAATTCCGTCTTTATTTTTCTGGTAGTCATTTGGAGGATTAGAAGAACATACCCCCTGAGTAGTCATTGGCTCTGGTTCATAGTAAGTCAGAGGCCTATAAAAGGGGACACAGCAATGTGAAGAGACAGCATTCTAGACTTTAGTTTAATTTTAAATTAGTCTGATGAAGTTAAATATTCTTTTATCTGTGGGCTTTATGGCTTTTATGTGAAGTTTGTTAAGGAAGACTGGGCAGCTAATATGAGCACACACAGAATAAAGTTCCATCTATGCCCAACAATATGCTAGTGCTTAGTGTACCGCTGTGCAGTTTTCACTCCTGGCGCTGGCCAAGCTTGAAGTCTGGGTGGGAGTGCCAGATTAATCTCTCATTATAGATGGTTTTGCACTGTGGACCAAGAGTTGGCTTGAGACAACATTCAATGATCAAACTGGGATGGATTCAAAATCATGTTGCAGAGGTGAAATTATAGTTCTTGATTTGTGCCATGTTTTGTGTTTCCAATATGTTAGATATCTGTTTTCACTTATAGGTTTATGTTCTAATTTTTGCTCCAGGTGAGTAATGTGTACGTACCATAACATTCTTACCTTTTAATATCTTTTAAGTACTATTTAGCTGTAGTCTACCAGATCTCAATGGTTACTGGAGTATGTGTTGATTGGAAAACAAAAAAACCCAGCAGACTGAATGTTTGAAAGACCTTTGTTCAAAATGTGATTGTTTGAGCATAGGTTTTTCAAAGCAACATTGTTGATTAAGAGTCGATACACAATTGAACAAGAGTTGATTATTTGATTCTGAGAGGAATTGACTATTTAGCTCCTCATGTCTGTTTTACCATCCAATGAGATCATGGCTAGCCTGGAATCAAACTCCATATTCCATTAATTCCATTCTCCTTGATACACTTGATCAATAAAACCGATCAATTTCAGATTTAAAATGAAGTAGTTTGGTATCAATTGCCATTTGTGGGTAAGAGTGCTTCAGTTGCAATAATTAATTAGAAAAATATTTCACCTCAAAGAGCTCATTCACAGGATGTGAGCATCTCAGGGATGGAAAGTAGTTGTTGGCTCAAATTGTCCTTGAGAAGATGGGGGTGAGCTGACCTCCTGAACTGCTGCAGTCCGGGGTGGGGGGGTACGATGTAAAACCACAGTGCATTTAGGGAGTGATGTCTAGTTTCATTCCAATTCACACAATATTAAAGATGCCATTGAGAGGACAGTTAAAAAAAAATACCCGTCATTAATGGAAACTGAATTACTGTAATTTTTAATCAAACAGTGAAAGGAGAATGCCAAGAAAGTTTCTGTCAGGCCCCAGAACGCCTGTAGCAATTATCTGTAGCACATTCTTTAACTTCTATGTAATAGTGATAGTTTGGCACTGTGTGGAGCAATAATGTTTTATGTGGATTCAGCATGACTTTTTTTTTAAAAAAAAACAGTTCCACTCAATGTCTCCAAGACTGCACATGATAGACAAGACTTTAAACTGAAATGGCCTTTTTCAATAATCACCTTGCCAATTTTGAAAAGTAAGCCCACCAAAGATCTCGATGTACTTGGGCTATTAGTGGCACAATAGCAAATAATTAGGTGAAATAAAGTTTCACAAAAACAAAGTAGTTGAGAATCTTCAATTAATTGAGAATGGTAACTTAAAAAGACAGGACCAAAGGTACGGAGAACTATTGCAGGCTGAAGCAAATAGATCAGATAAATGGAGTGAAAACTATCTGACAACATGCTCGAGTTTTCAAAGGCTACAGATTACAAAAAGATAGGAAACTGAGGAGAAAGGATCTCAGCTTTTAGGTCCTAATAAGGAATGTGATAAGTAGGAGACAGTACAATGATCTGGACTTTGACATGGAGGCTACAGGAAGCAGGAAATTAAGAGGGTCAGATTATTCTAATTATAATCAAAAGCATAACATGCGAACAGGCTGTAAAGATCTCAAATTAATCGTGATGGCTTTCATTCAGCATCAGAGTCCAACCTTCTCCCTTAACCTTTTCTTCTTTTTCCTTCAACCACCTATTTATCGTCTTGTATCTCAAGATGTTGTAAACTTTAATAAATTGATGAAATGCTCAACCAGCATTAGTTGTGTAAAAATAAATTCTCAACTAAATTTCTTTAAATTTTGCATCGACGTCTCCTCATTTGAGATAATTACCATTTGCAACAGGGATGCTTGCTAATCTACCTTGTCTCCATTTTAAACACTTGTGTGAAGTCTCGTTCTATTCAGTTTAACCTTCATACTTTTGAACATGTTTATCAAATCAACTCAGATTCTCCCCCACTCTGATAAACTTCAGAAACTGAAAAGTTTTCAAAATATTCTTTAGTTCTATATTTGTAGGCCCCTCCATGTGAAGCACCTGCCAAACAAATTGCATTGGTGAGACCACATCTAGAGCAGTGTGTACAGTGTACATTATTTAAAGAAAGATGCAAATACATCGAAAGCATCCCAAAATAATGCCTGCAGGAAAGGTTGGATGTGCTAGTGCTGTATCTACTGGAGTTTAGAACAATAATCTCAGGGGAACGTAGCACAAACTGCCCAGTTTCTGGTTCCGAGAATGGCTCTAATGTTCCAAGCAATTGATTGCAATAGGGGACTCTCTAGTCCGAGGCACAGACAGACGTTTCTGCAGCCAGCAGCGAAAAACCAGAATGTTGTGTTGCCTCCCTGGTGCCAGGATCAAGGATATCTCAGAGGGTGCAGAATGTTCTCAAAGGGAAGGGGGACCAGCAATAGGTCATTGTACACATTGGAACTAACAACATAGGAAGGAAAAGGATGAGATTCTGAAGGGAGAATATAGAAAGTTAGACAGGAATTTAAAAAGGAGGTCCTCGAGAGTAGTAATATCTGGGTTACTCCTGGTGCTGCAAGCTAGTGAGGATAGGAGTAGGAGGATAGAGCAGATGAATGCGTGGCTGAGGAGCTGGTGCAAGGGAGAAGGATCCACATTTTGGATCTTTGAATGGTTTCTGGGTGGAAGTGACTTGTACAAGAACGACAGATTGCACCTGAATTGGAAGGGGACTAAGTGAGTGAGGTTAGGGAGATTTGCTAGAGCTGCTTAGGAGAATTTAAACCAGTAAGGTGGGGAAGGGGTGGTGGGACCCAGGAAAATAGTGAGAAGAGATCAATCTGAGGCTAGTAAAGTAAGGAAAAGGATTGAGTCAAACAGTCAGGGAAGGCAGGAATAAAGCAAAGAACAAGGTAGGACTGTTAAATGAAACTACATTTACTTCAATGCAAGAGCCCTAACAGAAAGGTAGATGAACTCAGGGCATAGTTAGGAACATGGGACTGGGATATCATAACAATTATAGAAAAGTGGCTCAGGAAAGGACAAGACTAGCAGCTTAATGTTCCAGGATACAAATGCTGCAGGAAGGAGAGAGAGAGGAGGAGGGGCAAGAGAGGAGGGAGAGTGGCGTTTTTGATAATGGATAGCATTACAACTGTACTTGGGGAGAATATTCCTGGGAATACATCCAGGGAAGTTTTTTGGGTGGAACTGAGAAATAAGAAAGGGATGATCACCTTATTGAGATTGTATTATCGAACAAAGTTTGTGAGAAGATTTGTAGCTCGGGTTCTCGTTACTGTGGTTCTGTTCGCCGAGCTGGAAGTTTTTGTTGCAAACGTTTCGTCCCCTGTCTAGGTGACATCCTCAGTGCTTGGGAGCCTCCTGTGAAGCGCTTCTGTGGTGTTTCCTCCGGAATTTATAGTGGCCT
>NC_057725.1:38693284-38745035 GCF_004010195.1 Chiloscyllium plagiosum
GCAAAACTTGACCTACTCTTGGGAAATAAGGCAGGGCAGGTGACTGAGGTGTCAGTGGGGTGCACTTTGGGGCCAGCGACCATAATTCAATTAGATTTAAAATAATGATGAAAAAGGATAGACCAGATCTAAAATTTGAAGTTCTAAATTGGAGAAAGGCCAATTTTGACGGTATTAGGCAAGAACTTTCAAGAGCTGATTGGGGGCAGATGTTCACAGGTAAAGGGATGGCTGGAGAATGGGACGCCTTCAAAAAAAAGAGATAATGAGAGTCGAGAGAAAGTATATTCTTGTTAGGCTGAAAGGAAAGGCTGATAGGTATAGGGAATGCTGGATGACTAAAGAAATGGAGGCTTTGGTTAAGAAAAAGGAAGCATATGTCAGGTATTGGCAAGGTAGAATCCTGAGAAGAGTATAAAGGCAGTAGGAGTGTACTTAAGAGGGAAATTAGGAGAGCATAAAGGAGACATGAGATAACTTTGGCAAATAGGGTTAATGAGAATCCAAAGGGATTTTATAAATACATTAAAGACAGAAGGGTAACTAGGGAGAGAATACAGCCCCTCAAAGATCAGCAAGGCAGCCTGGGTGTGGAGCCGCAGGAGATCAGGGGAGATACTAAACAAGTATTGCTCCGCAGTGTTTACTGTGGAAAAGGACATGGAAGATAGAGAATATAGGGAAATAGATGGTGACATCTTAAAAAGAAAATGTCCATATTACAGAGGAGGAAGTGCTGGATGTCTTGAAACACATAAGTTGATTGATCACAGGAACTGATCAGGTGTACTGTCAAACTCTGTGGAAAGCTAGGGAAGTGATTGCTGGGCCCCTTGGTAAGATATTTGTATCATCAATAGTCACAGGTCAGGTGGCGAAAGATTATTTAAGTAAGGTGGTAAGGACAAGCCAGGGGAGCTATCGATCGGTGAGCCTGACATCAGTGGTGGGCAAGTTGTTGGAGGGAAGCCTGAGAGATAGGATGTGCATGTATTTGGAAAGGCAAGGACTGGTTAGGGATGGTCAGTATGGCTTTGTGCGTGGGAAACCATGTCTCACGAACTTGATTGAGTTTTCTGAAGTAGTAACAAAGAGGATTGATGAGGGCAGAGCGATAGATATGATCTATATGGACTTCAGTAAGGCGTTCGACAAGATTCCCCATGGGAGACTGGTTAGCAAGGTTAGATCTCCTGGAATACAGGGAGAACTAGCCATTTGGATACAGAACTTGTTCTAAGGTAGAAGACAGAGGGTGGTTGTGGAGAGTTGTTTTTCAGAATGGAGACCTGTGATCAGTGATGTGCCACAAGGATCAGTGCTGGGTCCACTGCTTTTCTTCATTTATATAAATGATTTGGATGCGATCAATGAGAGGAATGGTTAGTAAGTTTGCAGAAGACACTAAAATTGGATAGCGAAAAAGTTTACCTCAGATTACAGCGGGAACTTGATCAGATGGGCCAAATGGGCTGGGAAGTGGCAGATGGAGTTTAATTTAGATAAATGTGAGGTACTACATTTTGGAAAAGCAAATCAGAGCAGGATTGATACACTTAATGGCAAAGTCCTGAGGAGTGTTGCTGAACAAAGAGACTTTGGAGGGCAGACTCAGTTTGTTGAAAGTAGAGTTGCAGGTAGATAGAATAGTGAAGACAGTGTTTGGTACGCTTTCCTTTATTGGTCAGAGTATTGAGTAAATGAGTTGGGAGGTCATGTTGCGGTTGTACAGGACATTGTGTGCAATTCTGGTCCCCTTCCTATCAGAAGAAAGTTGTGAAACTTGAAAGGGTCCAGAAAAGATTTACAAGGATGTTGCCAGGATTGGAGGATTTGAGCTATAGGGAGGGGCTAAATAGACTGGGGTGGTTTTCCCTGGAGAGTTGGAGGCTGAAGGGTGACCTTATAGAGGTTTATAAAATCATGAGTGGTATGGATAGGATAAATAGACAAGGTTTTTGCCCTGGGGTGGGGGAGTCCAGAACTAGAGGGCATAGGTTTACAGTGAGGGGAAAGATATAAAAAGGGACCTAAAGCACAACATTTTCACACAGAGGGTGATGCGTGTATGGAATAACCTGCCAGAGGAAGTAGTGGCCACTGGTTCAATTACAGCATTTAAAAGACATCTGAATGGGTATATGAATAGGAAGGGTTTAGAGGGATATGGGCCAATTGCTGGCAAATGGGATTAGATTAGGTTAGGATATCTGGCCAGCATCGATGAGTTGGGCTGAAGGGCCTGTTTCCATGCTGTACATTTCTAGGACTCTAAGAGGTAGCTTGATTGAAACTGAAGATTCTGAGGGATCTCGACAGGGTGCATGCTGAAATAATGTTTTCTCGTGTGGGAGAAAGTAATCTAGGAGTTAATGTTTAAGAATAAGGGTTTACCTATTCAAAACAGAAGCCGAGAGAGTCTTTTTCTTGTGTGCATTCATGCGTGTGTGTATTTAGAGCGAGAGATGTTATCATGGGCAGGCTAAAAAATGAGTAACTGGAGCAGCCATTGACTATTATCGAAAGGCAGAGATGTCTCAAGGATTCACATGGCCTACCCTGCCTCCTAATTCATATGTTCATAAATCTGTACTATACCTATACCCTCTCCATTGCCTCAATGTTCTTGCAACAAAATTGGACACAGTATCCCAAACAGTAAGTTTAGAGTTATTTACTAACATTCCGATCCATAGCTTTTCTCTGTAAAGCCAACACTATATTAAAAACAAATAAAAATCTGAAATTGTTAGAAATTCAATAAGTCGGGCAGTATTTGTGCAGAGAAAACAGAGCTAGCATTCCGATTCACTTGACCCTTCTTCAGGAAAAGGAGGCATTTAAACTGATGACTGGGTGACTGAGGAAGGGGGCAGTGGGTTGCAGAAAGCAGGCAGATAAAATGATTAGAAGTGGGGATCGGGAATCGATCAACAAGGTATGCATGCTCTAAAATTGGTAAACTCAATGTTGAGTTCTGAAGGTTGTGAGGTGCCCAAACAGAAGATGAACTGTTGCTCCTCTAGCTTGTGTTTAGCCTTGTTGGAACACTACAACAGGTCAGAGACAGAAATGTAGATATGGGAATATGCTGATGTACTGATGGAAAACAACTGGAAGCTTGAGTCATTTATACAGACAGTGTGCAAGTATTCTGCAAAGCAGTCGCCCAGTCTTTGTTTCATCTCTCAAATGTAGAGGAGACCACATTATGAACAACGAATACAGTAGACTTGATTGAATGAAGTGCAGGTAAATCATTGGAAGGTGTGTATGGAGCCTTGGATAGTGAGTAGGGAGATGGCAAATGGGACAAGTGTTGCATCTTTATGGTCTTACGCACTTCAGGGTTGCTTGAAATAATTTCAAATAGAAAACCAACTCATCTGCAATTTCTAGACAGACTGGTCTGCTGGAGAGAGTGGTCAATGCCCCAGGGTATCAGTGATGCAGAGTTTATCTTTGCCTTGTCAGATTGCAGATCCTGGCCAAATGCATCTCACCCAAATATTTTAGAAATGGAAGACTCACAATTAATTTGATATTCTCAGCTCAGTAGTTGCAAGAGAAATGCCATGAAGAAAGAAGACCACTTAACTTGCTTTCATCAACTGCACCAAGGCATTGGACTGGGTAGGCTGAGCTGATCTCCTTAAAAACAGGAGAAAGTTGGCTACCTGTCAAAACTGTTCAGTGTGACCTCCTCTATCCATGACAACAAAATGGACAATACTAAGGCAGGCATTAAATAGGAAATTAGAGAAGTAAGTAATAAAAGTACAACTGTGACAACATGGGTGCTGGGGAAAAATAAGCAGAAAAGAAAAAGAAAAAATAAGGAAAAGAAAGGAGGAGAAAAAAAATAAAAGTACAGCTGTAAATTATGGTGACTTAAATCTGCATTTAGACAAGGCAAATAAAATCAGTAGCAATATCCGAGAGGAGGAATTCTTGGAGAGCATTCTGGATAGTTTTATGGATCATTTACGGTGATGAACCAATTACAGAAAAGGCCTCCTTGTCTGGGTATTGTGTAACAAGAAAGAAATAATTGACAACCTATTGTACATGAGCCCCTAGAGAAGACTGAGCACAGTAAGACAAAACTTTGTTCTAAGGTGGAGAGTGATGCCATTGTTTGAGATGATGGTCCCGATTTAGTTAAAAGGAAACTATGACAATATGAGAGAGCTGGCTATGTTAAATTTGGGGAGAAAGTGAGGACTGCAGATGGAGATCAGAGCTGAAAATGTGTTGCTGGAAAAGCACAGCAGGTCAGGCAGCATCTAAGGAACGGGAGAATCATTCCTGAAGGGCTCATGCCCAAAACGTCGATTCTCCTGTTCCTTGGATGCTGCCTGACCTGCTGTGCTTTTCCAGCAACACATTTTCAGCATGTTAAATTTGGGATCAAGAAGGTTTACCAAGATGCTGCCTAGACTGGAGAACTTACCTTATGAAGAGAGGTTGACTAAGCTCAGACTTTTCTCCCTGGAGAGGAGGAAGAGAGGTGACCTGATCAAGGTATACAAGGTAATGAGACACATGGATAGAGTCAATAGCCAGAGACTTTTTCCCAGGGCAGGACTGACTGGTACGAGGGATCATAGTTTTAAGATATTAGGAGGAAGGTATAGAGGAGACGTCAGAGGTAGTTTCTTTACACAGAGTTGTGAATGCATGGAATGCGTTACCAACGGTGGTAGTGGAAGCAGAGTCATTAGGGACATTTAAGCGACTGCTGGACATGCACATGGACAGCAGTGAATGGAGGGCTGCGTAAGTTTGGTTATTTTACTTTAGCTTAGGAACAATCCTCAGCACATCATCTTGGGCCGAAGAGCCTATTCTGTGCTGTACTTTTCTATGTTCTATTATTTCAAAGGAATGACAGCAAATAGGTAATAGCAAACACTTAAAAAGTGCATGGACCAAATGCAAAAACAATGTTATTCATTCAAGTCTGGCATAAAAATAAAAATGGCAACATGGCGAAACCATGGCTAACAAGAGAGATCAGGGAGAGCATTAACTTGGAAAATGTACACAAATTAGCAAAAGAAAAGCAACAGGCCTGAGGATTGAGAACTTAGATTCCAGCAAAAGGGAGACAAAGAGACCGATTAAGAAGGGGAAATAGATGAGATTAAGCTTGCAGAGAACGTACAAACCAAGAGCAAAAGCCTCAATAGGTACATCATGAGAAAAAGATCAGCAAAAATGATCATAGGTCACCCAAAGTCAGAAACAAGGGAACTTATAATGGGAGACAAAGAGATGACAGACTAAGTAAATACATAATTTTATTGTGTCTTCATTAAGGAAGACGCAAATCCCATTCCAAAAACATGGGGGAAAACACAGTTTCTAATGGGAAGGAGGAATTTAAAGAAATCACTAGGGACAGTAAATGGGATTACAAGCAGATAAAAACCAAGAGCCCAATAACCTTCATTCCAGAGTACTTAACTAAGTGGTCCTCCAATTAGCAGATGCACGAGTGACCATCTTCCAAAATTCTAGAGACTCAAACAGCTCCTATGGATAGGAGGCTAGCTAACATTACCCCATTGTTTAAGAAGGGAGGCAGAGAGAAACAAATTGTAGACCTGTTAGCTTGACATCAGGTCGTGGGAAAAATGCTCAGGAAAAAGATGCAAGAGTCTAGTACTTGAAAGAGTGACAAGTTCAGGTAGTGTCAGCTTGGACTCAAAGGGGAAGTCATGCTTGACAAATCTGCTGGAATGTTTTGAGGATGTAACCAGTTGAGTGGTTAACAAAGAACCAGTAGATGTGGTGTACTTGGATTTTCAGAAGGATTTCAATAAGGTCCCAAATAAATGGGTGTTATTCCTACTACTAGTTATTCCTACTACTAGTCTGTGGTAGTAGTTATTCCTACTACCACAGACATCAGTGCTTCGATACCAGCTTTTCAAAATATACGTTAATGATTTAGCTGAGGAAACAGTGTCATATCTCCAGGTTTGCAGATAACACAAAGCTGTGTAGGAGAGCATGATTTGAGGAGGATACAGAGAAGCTTCAGTGACAGTTTGTCAAATTAAATGCTCAAATATATGGCAGATGCAGTAATAGATAGATAAATGTGAGGTATTTGACTTTGATAGCAAAAAACAGGCAGACAGATTATCATCTGAATGGCAATAGACTGGAGAAAGAGGGTGATGTAACAAGACCTTAGTGCATAGATGCAGCAGGTGGTGAAGGCGACATGTGAGCCTCCCTAGCAAGAGGATTCAAGTCTTGCTGCAACTATGTGCTAAGACCACAGTCTCATGTTTCCCTTGTCTGAAGAAGGGATGTTCTGGCTATTGAAAGTATGCAAAGAAGGTTAACCAGCTTGATTACTGGGATGGCGGGACTGATATAGATTAGATTAGATTACTTAGTGTGGAAACAGGCCCTTCGGCTCAACAAGTCCACAATGACCCGCCGAAGCGCAACCCACCTAATTACCCTACATTTACCCCTTTACCTAACACTACGGGCAATTTAGAATGGCCAATTCACCTGACCTGCACATCTTTGGAGTGTGGGAGGAAACCGGAGCACCCGGAGGAAACCCACGCAGACACGGGGAGAATGTGCAAACTCCACACAGTCAGTCGCCTGAGGCAGGAATTGAACCCAGGTCTCTGGCGCTGTGAGACAGCAGTGCTAACTACTATGCCACCGTGCCACCCTATAGGAAGAGAAACTAGATCAGGTGGTTTGTCTTCACTACAGTCCGGAAGAATGAGGTGGAATCTTACAGGGTAAATGCAGAAAGGAATTTTGTATATTAAGAACAAAGGACGAAGAGCAGGAGTTGGCAATTCAGCCCTCAAGCCTGCTCCGCCATTTGGTACAATCATGGCTGATCTCATCTTGGCCTCAGTTCCTCTTTTCTGCCTATTTTCCTTCACGTTTCAAGCCACTACTAATTGAAAACCTGCCTATTTCCTCATTCAGTAAAATTTAACGACGCAGCATCCACCACACTCTGGAATAGTGAAGTCCATAGTTTTCTGATCTTTGAAACAAATAATTTCTCCTCAACTCTGCTTTAAACCTCTACCCTGTATCCTAAAACCATGGCCTCTCCTTCTACATTCTGCTTTATTAATGACCAGGGTGTCCAGAATCCACAGGAAACTGATAACACTAAAACACCAAAGATTTGAGAAAGATATTGATGTAGTTCTTAAGACTATAGGAATCAAAGAATATGGGGAGAAAATTGGAACAGATTCCCAAGTTGGATGATCAGCCGTGATCACATTGAATAGTTCAACTGGCTCAAAGGGCTATATTCTATGTTTCTATGAGTTTAACAATAGTGGGGCAACACTGGAATCCTTTCAAGTCTGCAGTGGGGTCAAACAGAGTTGTGTTCTCACATTGACACTGGCATATTCTTCATTTTGCAGCTGACATATACCTTCCATAGATGGTATCTACTTACATCCCAAAAAGAAAGTTGCTCAGTCTTGTCTTCAAAACAAAAGATGTACTAAGTCCTCATCAGCTTTGCTCCATGCTAATTAGGCCACACTATGATTTCATACCAAGGCCACATGCAGTGCCAACAGTCAATGACTCTCATGCCTGTGAAGGGATTGTTTTGACCATCAACATCAAAAAGACAAAAGTCAGGGACAAGATGTTGCCATACTTCCACCTATCAGTACTGATAATGTGTCAGTGGAGATTGTTAGTAACTTCATATCTGGGACTCTACAATAACCAGTATTCTGTTACTTGATGCTGATATCAATTGACACATTGCAAAAAAGTTACAACTGTTACATCAGAGATGAGTAAGGGTGTGGGAAACAACAATCTGACTGAAAATAATCTTTGAGCTTACCACGGCTGCATCCTTAGCAGCAGAGAACACGTTCTTGGTATGAGTAAAGATTAAGCAATTTCCACCTTCTCCATCTCAGACATAACCTCAGCATCTCAACATAATATGGTCACCAACTTAAAGGTACTAGAAAATGCCAATTCCATTAGCATGCATATAACCATTGTTAAGCCAATGATGTAATGGATTGGCCACATTCACTGCGATATAACCTAAAGATCTTCTGTACAGCTTGCTGGCCATCAAGTCACAACTTCTTGCACTACAAGGACGCCTTCAAGTCAGTTATGAACTTGGGAGAATGTTAAACATGGAGGCCACTAATCTCTGGAAACAGCGCATTATCCTCTGCCACTTCTGCCACCTACAATCAGATGCCACCATCAGAGATATATTTCCCTCCCCAACCCTATCTGCATTCCGCAGAAACCGTTCCCTCAGAGACTCCCTTGTTAGGTCCACACCCTCTACCAACCCACTCTCCATTACTGGCACCTTTCCTCGCTGCCGCAAGTGGTGTAAAACCTGTGCCCACACCTCCCCCCTCACCTCTGTTCAAGGCCCCAAAGGATCTTTCCACATCTGGCAGAGATTTCCTGCACATCCAAACACCTTATCTACAATGTCCATTGCTCTCAATGTGATCTCCTCTACATTGGGGAGCAGGAATGCCAACTCCTGGAGCATTTCAGAGAACATCTCTGGGGGACACACACCAAACAAACAACCCACTGCCCTGCGGCCAACCACTTCAACTCCCCCTCCCACTCCACCAAGGACATGCAAGTCCTGGGCCGCCTCCACCGTCAAATCCAAGCCACCCGACGACTGGGGGAAGAACACCTCATCTTCCACCTTGGGACCCTCCAACCACATTGGCATCAATGTCAACTTCACCAATTTCCTTCCCTCCCTTCCCCCCCACCTCATCCCAGAGCCAACACTCCAACTCTGCACCGCCCTCTTGAACTATTCTACCTGTCCCTGAAATGTCAACCCTCCTGCTTCTCAGACGCTGGTCAACCTCCTGTGCTTTCCAGCACCACACTTTAATGTTGTGGAAGAGCAGAAGCTGATATTTTAGCTGGCTGAGAAGATGGCCCAGAGAAAACAAAGGCCACTGATTCTTGCTCATTATCAGCCACTGTCTTTCCATACAGTAAACACAGAAGAGGCCAACTTGCCAGAACGGGGCTCCAGAGAATACTTGGCAATGGTTAAGTATAAAACAGTACAAGCTGCCATTCTAAACTAACCCCACCTGTCTACAAATGGTTTGTGTTCCTCTGTTCATGTCTCTGACTAAATACCTCAAACTTTGCTATTGCATTCACTTCTACAAACTCCTGTGCCTGGAACCCAGTGGCATATTTACCTCGCACGTCACCTTGAAACTTGAGAAACCCCCCCACCAAACCTATGCCCCTTATTACATTTACACTCTGGGGAAAATGACTCCAAGTATCCAAGTCTCCCATTTTTATATATTTCTAGCAAGTCATCCATCAGCCTCTGATGCTGTAGTGAAAACAATCCAAGTTTGTCTGACCTCTCTTATAGCTAATACGCTTCAATCCAGGTGGCATCACACTAAACCTCTTTTGCACCCTCTCCAAAGTCTCCACATCCTTCTTATAGAGTGCTGACCAGAAGTGCACACAATATTCCACATGGGGCCTAATTGGACCTTTTATCCAGCTGCAACATGACTTACTAACTTTTATACAAAATACCCCAACCAATGAAGGCAAGCATGCTGTAAGCCTTCTTTACCACTTTATCCACTTATATTACCACATTCACGAAGCAATGGAATGCACCCCAAGATCCCACTGTATAGTACTGCTCCCAAAGATCCTGCTGCATAGAACTTTCAAAATGCATCACCTCACATTTGTCCTGATTAAATTTCATCTGCCACTTCTCTGTCCAACTATTACAAGCAAGAGGTCCCAGCACTGATCCCTGTCCACTTGTCAGAGACCTCCAGTGAGAAAAACACCCCTCCACAACTATTTTCTGTCTTCTATGACCAAGCCAATTTTATATTCAACTCATCAATGTGCGATTTAATCTTCTGGACCAGCCTACCCTACCATGATGGATTTGTCAAATGCTTTAGAAAAAAAACCATGCAGACTACATCCACCGTTAACATCTGTGTCACTCCAAAAAAACTCAATCAAATTTGTGAGACAAGTCCTCCCCCACACAAAGCCATGCTGACTATCCCTATAAATTCATTATTTTACAAGTGTGAGTAAAACAAACTCTGTTAACATAGAGTTGACCAAAGTCCAAAATAATAATTTCAAAAGACAAAGGCTCCCTAAGTCAATGACATTTAAAGTTTACTTGTATTCACTAGTGAACCTAAATTCCTCTAAGCACTCAAAACATCTCCATTCCAAGTGTAATTATTACTTTTCTGAGAGACAACTAAAAATTTGTCATCTCACATCTACTGATGTTGAATTATTTAATTTTTTTGTTCACTGCATCAAATGCCCCATATCCCTTTGGAATGTCTTTTAATGGATGTGGGTTTCTCGCTGAGCAGGAAGGTTCATTTTCCGATATTTCATCACCATACTAGGTAACATCTTCAGTGAGCCTCAAGATGAAACACTGATGGTGTAGCTCGCTTTCTATTTACATGTTTGGGTTTCCTTGAGTTGATATCACTTCCTGTGGTGACATCATTTTCTGTGGTGATGTCATTTCCTGTTCTTTTTCTCAGGGATGGTAAATGGGATCCAAGTCAATGTGTTTGTTGATAGAGTTCCAGTTGGAATGCCATGCTACTAGGAATTCTAGTGCATGACTCTGTTTGGCTCGTCAGAGGATGGATGTGTTGTCCCAGTCGAAGTGGTGTTCTTCCTTATCCGTATGTAAGGATACAAGTGAGAGTTGGTCATGTCTTTTTGTGGTTAGCTGATGTTCATGTATCTTGGTGGCTAGTTTTCTGCCTGTTTGTCAGAGTTCTTACAAGGTATTTAGTACATGTCATTAGTTTTGCTTGTTGTCTGTATAGGCTCTTTTAAATTCATTAGCTACTTTTTTAGTGTGTTGGTAGGTTTGTGGGCGACCATGATGCCAAGGGGTCTGAGTAGTCTGGCAGTCATTTCCGAGATGTCTTTGATCTACAAACATATCTTGCAAGAACTGTAACAAACACTACATTGGACAAACAGGCAGAAAACTAGCCACAACACAACATGACCTACTCTTATTAGTATCCTTACATACGGATGGAGGAAAGACACCACTTTGACTGGGACAATACATCCATCCTAGGACGAGCCAAACAGAGAATTCCTAGAAGCATGACATTCCAACTGGAATGCTATCAACAAACACATTTGACTTGTATCTCATTTATCAACCCCTGAGAACAAGAACCGGAAATGAAATCACCACTGGAACTGATGTCACCAACCCAAGGATATATAAACAGAAAGCGGGTGACACCACCAGTGCTTCATCTGGAGGCTCACTGAAGATGTTACTTAGTATGGTGACGAAACGTTTGAAAATGAACCTTCCAGCTCAGCGAGCAAACCTACATCCAGAACCTCAACCTGAGCTACAAATCTCCTCAAAACTTGCTATATCCTTTAATTCTTAATATTTACCAAGGAATAAAACAAAAATCAGAAGAAAATCACAGGGTTTGGGATAGGTTAATAAAGAAGGTCCAGAGAAACAGATAAAAGACACAGCTTATTTCTCTCACATAAAACAAATAACTGTGGATGCTGGAAATCAGAAACAAAAACAAACAGCTGGAGAAACTCAGCAAGTCTGGCAGCATCTGTGAAGGCGACTCACTGGACTTGAAACATTGACTTTGCTTTCTCTCTACAGATGCTGCCAGACCTGCAAAATGTTTCAAGCCATTACATTTTTTGTTTGTATTTTTCTTTCATGTTGAAGTCCAATGTTGTACCAAAAGGACAAGAAGAAAGACACGCAATTACAGATCAACATGGAAATTTTTATAATAGGCAAGCTATTGGGGGAAAAAAAAGGCAATGTCAGACTAAAAAAATTGCATATTTTGAGATGGTAACAAGGAGGGTTGGCTAGGGCAATGCACTTGATACAGTCCACCTGGATTTTAGCAAACAGTTCAGTAATGTTCGTGCCCTCACGCTGAAGTTACTACAATGTTTATCTAACAAAGAATCTACTGCTCAGTAATAATGAAATTGTCTAATATTTTAACAGAATGTTTTGTCTAAATTTAGTGCAATAATATGTCGGCTGTTTGTGAATCTAAAGGACACCAAGACAGGGGAGACTGCATTCTTTCTCTCAGCTATTTCCTGAAAAAAGTCCCGCCAGTACATCCATCGACACAAGTACGAAGAAGGGAATTTGTACTCATTTTCAGCCAATTCTTCCAGTGTTTAACCCATAAACAGTAAAGCAATCATTTTTATAATCACAAAATATAAATTTAGTCCTGAATTTCTTTGCAAAGAACACTGCTATCTGCTTAACGTCTTCACGTCAGCTATGTTTCTAACTTTGCTAATGCAAAACTATTGGTGAAATGATCAAGCATTCCTTTCTTAAAAAAATTAATTATTAATATTAACTGTAGAGAATTTGGACTGGTTTCCCTAAAATTGTGCTAGGGTACAGGTTACTGTATAATTAAGCGAATAGGCTAGAAAAAAATGTGGTTTCTCTCCTTAGAGCTCAGGCTGCTAAGAGATTTATTTGAGGTGTTCAAAATCATGAACAATTCAAATAAAAGTGAATAAAAAAGAAACAACACTGTTTCATTGGCTGAGCAGTTAATAAACAGATGGTACAGATTTCAGAGATTTACAGTTGACAAAAGAGCCAGAAACATCACGAGATAGCAGATTAATGTGAGTCAGGAATTGGAATACATTCTCTCATAGGGTGGGAAAGACAGATTAATAGTGGCTTTCAAAACAAGAGATTTGGGCAACTATATGAAGTAGGAAAAGGAGATGTGGGGAAACAGCAAGGCACCAACTGGATTGTTCACAAAAGATGCAGTGCTGACTTCAAAGGGTGAATGTCCACCTCCCGTACTGCACGGTTCAATAATTCTACCAACCTCAAGAAAGAACTGATCCAGAGGCAGAAGCTATTGAGGATGTTACACATTTATTAAGCATTCCTCAGCAAAAAAAAAAAGAGTTCAAGTTGCAGTGTTTCCTATTACTAACATGCCTTAATTGGTGGTCCTTTGTGAATTCTCAAAAGGAGAGGAGAGATCGTAGGGAGATTCCATGGGAGCAAAGTGTTCCATCCTCAAGACAGGATTTAAAAATCTATCGTGGTCCAATTCAGAGTAGTGGAGATGATATGTAGACAAGGTTCAGGAACCATATTGGGGTGTCCTAGCAGTTTAAGGGAAAGCACAGCTTCTTCTTGTTAGCTGGTCTTCGCTGGTTGTCATTGATAGTTACAGGTGACTTCAAAACGTAAGTGAGCATATTTTGCCCACTTCCTAAACAAAGACAGGCCTTTAAACAAAACGTATTTGCACAATTAGACCCGAGCTTACTGATGAAATCAGCCCATATCATGCATGCATACATTCTTTTTGCAAGAAAAAAAAACACAAATTTTCTACCAATTTTCTGAATACCACAAGCGACCAGTAGCCACTTGTAAAGCAGAATGTTCCAGTTGGAAGAAATGGTTGGAAAGTCAAGACCAACATCAGTTATTAAAATCAGAAGTGCAAGTGCCAACAACTGTAATACAGTAGGATGTTGCAATTACTTTGAGCTCATGTAAATTGCCATTTCTTCTGCTCCTTTGCAGTAACGCAGGAAGGCATGGTTAAAGCCAAATGAAACAGCAAAAGAAAAATGCCTTTAGTTTTGATTCTGGCAAGTCTTAATCTACTCCAATTCATGATCCCCATTATTCTTGGATCCCAAGACAATTGATAGCCAAACTAACTAGTTGTAATTGCAGATGGTTGCTGGGATCAGTGGCTGCTCATATGCTACTGGTTGTGAAATGGCAGCTCATGGCTAGCTGCGAGGTGACTGCTGGTGAATTGTATTCAGATTGGCTGACTGCCGATAAAAAATGGTCGATTGTTGACTGCAGGCTGGCCCCGGCATTGGAAAAATCAAAACTGTGTTCAAGGAAGCACTTTTTAACACTAATACCATGAATAAAGTACTGCATGTGGTGGAAATAGTGAAACAATTCTGATGAAACCTCACGGACTTAAAATTGTGGTGTATTTCACAATGAAGAAAGTTTCCTCAGAATAAACGGGGACCTTGATCAGATGGGGCCACGGATCGAGGAGTGGCAGATGGAGTTTAATTTAGATAAATGTGAAGTGCTGCATTTCAGAAAAGTAGATCAAGGCAGGACTTGTACACTTAAATGGTAGGGTGCTGGGGTTTATTGTTGAACAAAGACCTAGAGGTACAGGCGCATAGTTCCTTGAAAGTGGAGGCACAGGTAGACAGGATAGTGAAGAAGGCATTTAATATGCTTGTCTTCATTCGTCAATGTATTTGAGTATAGAAGTTATGATGTCACGTTGCAGCTGTACAAGACATTGGTGAGGCCACTTTTTGAATATTCCATTCAATTCTGGTCACTTTTCTCCAGTAAAGATGTTAAACTTGAGAGGGTTCAGAAAAGATTTACAAAGAGGGTTGGAGGATTTGACTTACACGGAGAGGCTGAAAAAGCTGAGGCTTTTTTCCCTGGAGCATTGAAGGCTGAGGGGGGATCTTATAGAGGTTTCTAAATGAGTTTTGAGAAAATTTGTAACTCAGGTTGAGGTTCTGAATGTAGGTTTGCTTGCCGAGCTGGAAGGTTCGTCTTCAGACATTTTGTCACCAGACTAAGTAACATCTTCAGTGAGTGTCCAGACGAAGGACTGCTGGCGTTTCACGCTTTCTATGTTTGGGTTTCCTTGGGTTGGTGATATCATTTCCTGTGGTGACGTCATTTCTTATGGTGATGTCACTTCCTGTTGTTTTTCTCAGGGGGTGGTAAATGGGATCCAAGTCCGTGTGTTTGTTGATAGAGTTCCAGTTGAAATGCCATTCTTCTAGGAATGCTCATGCACGTCTTTGGCTTGTCCTAGGATGGAAGTGTTGTCCCAGTCGAAGTGGTGTCCTTCCTCATCTGTATGTAAGGATATTAGTGAGAGGGCCATGTCGTTTTGTGGTTAGTTGATGTTCGTGTATCCTGGTGGCTAGTTTTCTGCCTGTTTGTTACAGGCAGTGTAGTGTTTGTTACAGTTCTTGTATGGTATTTTGTAAATGACATTAGTTTTGCTTGTTGGCAGTATAGTGACTACACTATTAGAAGACCCAAAGACACATATACCAAACACCACCACTTCGTCAGCAAGGACAAGATAGTCAATCTAGTGGACCTATGCCTTACCACCCACTTCACCTTACAGACAAACCAACGGAACACCTATGGGATCTCCGATATCAGGGTTCTTAGCAGAGGGACTAATACAGAGACTCGAACAAACAGCTCTGCCAACCATCCAACCCAAACTTTGGATCCGTCAAGTGGATGACACCTTTGTCATCACTAAATGAAACAATTTGAGGAAACCTTCAAGACCATCAATAAGACCCTTACTGGCATAAAATTCACTAAAGAGGAGGAAAACAACAACAAACTGCCATCCCTAGATGTCACAGTAGAGTGAATAGCCAATGGGGAGCTTTAAACCAGCGTATACAAGAAACTAACACATACGGACCAAATATTGAACTACAGAAGCAATCACCCTAACATCCACAAATGAAGCAGCATCAAAACATTATTTCAACGAGCCAACACACACTGCAGCACAGAGGAACTATACAAGCAGAGGAAAATTACCTATACAGTGTATTCAAAAAGAATGGGTACCCAATGAACACTTCATGATGAAGGGCTTTTGCCCGAAACGTCGATTTTGCTTGTCCTCGGATGCTGCCTGAATTGCTGTGCTCTTCCAGCACCACTGATCCAGAATCTGGTTTCCAGCATCTGCAGTCATTGTTTTTACCTCTACCTTTACCAACCCAATGAACACAGTCTGCCAATTTCTCGGCAACAAACTCAAACAAGCAGACAAAATGCATCCAGAAACCTTAGCCACTCTCCCCTACATCAAAGACATCTCAGAAATGACTGCCAGACTACTCAGACCCCTTGGCATCATGGTAGTCCACAAACCCACTAACACACTAAAACAGCAGCTAATGAATTTGAAAGAGCCTACATAGACGACAAGCAAAACTAATGACATGTACAAAATACCATTCAAGAACTGTAACAAATACTATATTGGACAAACAAGCAGAAAACTAGCCACCAGGATACATGAACATCAACTAGCCACAAAACGACATGACCCTCTCTCACTAGTTCCTTACATATAGATAAGGAAGGACACCACTTCAACTGGAACAACACACCCATCCTAGGACAAGCCAAACAGAGACATGCACAAGAATACCTAGAAGTATTCCGGAACTCTATCAACAAACACATTGTCTTGGATCCCACTTACCACCACCTGAGAAAAACAACAGTAAATGACATCATGAACCCAAGGAAACCCAAACATATAAATAGAAAGCAGAAACCCCAGCAGTGCTTCATCTGGAAGCTCACTGAAGATGTTACCTAGTATGGTGACAAAACTTCTGAAAATGAACCTTCCAGCTCAGCGAGCAAACCTACATCCAGAGAGATTTATAAAACCTCTGTAAGGCTTGAACAGAGTGATATTCCAGGATGTTTTTCTTAGGGAAGGAGAGTCCAAAACACAAGGGATAGATTTAAGATTAGAGGGGAAAGATTTAAAAAGGACCCAAGGGCTGATATTTTCATGCAGAGGGTGGTACATATATGGAATGAGCTGCCAAAGTAAGTGGCGGAGCTGGATACAATTACAACATTTAAAAGGCATCTGGATGGGTAGATGAACAGGAAAGTTTTAGAGCCATACAGGCCAAAATGCTGACAAATAGGACTAAGTCAGATTGGGATGTCTGATCAGCATGGACAAGTTGAAGCAAAGGATCTGTTTCCATGCTCTATGACTTGAAACATCAGTTCTGTTACATGGATCCTGACAGAGTATTTCCATCATTTGCATGTTTCTTTCATTTTTAAAGTCATCTATGAACTGCACTGATGTGCTCAGCTCCTCCATCATTGAAGATGGGGATCTTTGTGGAGCCTCTTCTTCCAATGAGTTGCTTCATCATCCACTGCCATTTATGACTGGACATGGCAGGACTGTAGAGCTTAGGTCTGATCCATTGGTTATGGGATTGTTTAGCTCTGGTCTACCACTTGCTGCTTAAGCTGTATGGCACATAAATAGTCCTGTTTGGTAGTTTCTGCAGGTTGACACCTCATTTTTAAAGGATGCCTCGTGCTGCTCTTGGCATGCCCACCTGCACTCTCCACTGAAGCAAGCTTGATCCATTGGCTTGATGGTAATGGTTGAGTGGGTGATATGTTGGACCATGAGGTTACAGATTGCGCTGGAGCATAATTTTGCTGTTGTCGATGGCCCACAGAGCCTCATTAATGCCCAGTTTTGAGTTGCTAGATCCGTTTGAAGTCTGATCCATTTAGCACAGTGATAGTGCCATACAACACAATGGCAGGATTTCATCTCCACAATAGTGAAATATTAACTCTTACCAATTCTGTCATGGATAGATGTATTTGCAGTTGGAAGACTGGTAAGGAGGAGGTCAAATATGTTTTACTACTGGATGGTTCCTTCACCACCTGCTATATATGCAATGTAGCAGCTACATCCTTTATAACCCAACCAGCTGCCGAGCCGTGGTGGATATTGAAATTTTGTTCCATTGCGATCCTCAGAGCTTCCTCCAAGTGTTGCTCAACACTGAGGAGAACGGATTCATCAGCTGAGGGAGGATGGCACACAGTACCCAGCAGGAGATTTCCTTGACCATGTTTAACCTGAGGCCATGAGACTTCATGGGATCCAGAGTCAGAGTCAATGTTGAGGAATCCCAGGGCAACTCCCTTCCGACTGTACACCACCATGCCGCCACCTCTGCTGGATCTGTCCTGCAGTGGGACAGGACATATCCAGGGATGGTGATGGAACATTGTATACGAACAGGATCATACCTTACAGACAATGTCAAGCTGTTGCTCGTCTAGTCTGAGACAGCTTTCCCAATTTTGGCACGAGCCCCAGATGTTAGTGAGGAGGACTTTGCAGGATCGATTAGGCTAGTTCAGCTGTTGTCTTTTCCAGTGCCAAGGTTGATACTAGGTGACCAGTCTGGTTCCATTTCTTGAGACCTTATAGCCATTAGTACTGAATGGCTTGCAGCCCATTTTAGAGGGCACTGGAGAGTCAACCACATTATGGTGGTCTGGAGTCACATGTAGGTAGACCAAAAAAAAATGGCAAATTTCCTTCCTTGAAGGACATTAGTGAACCAGTTGGGTTTTCCCAACACTGGACAAGGGTGTCATGGTCATCGGTAGATTCATAATTCCAGAGCTTTTTCAATTATTGAATAAGTCCTCAGAACATTAGCTGAATTTCTGGATTAATAGTCTAATGATAATACCAGCGGGCCATCATCTCGCCAAGTAGTATTAGTATTTTACTAATAAAATTAATATTTTGTTTTAAGAAAAAGCTCACGGATGAATTTATAGAATGCTTTCAACAGAAGATTTGGGCGCCCTTTATGAAATCATATAGTGAAAGTTAATCCTAGATAATACCATTAATTTATAGTGCTAATTTATGCTGCTATTACCAAACCCGCATATGCTAAACTAATCGTGATGTTTGTAATGAATCCATGTGTGTGAATATGGGTATTTACGTTGTAATTTCCCTCATACCAAGATTAGAAAATAGTACAGGACTGAAGGAGGCCAATTATTTCATTTATATAGTTACTTTTGTTATTTCTAATACCACTTAAGTCATTTCTCCTGCTAGGTAAGACCATCTGCCTCTAAGTTATTGACATGACAACCTAAAACATGAAGGTGAGAAGTAAGGGTACCATGACAGAGACTCAAGGAACTGAGTGAAGCTGCTGGGAAATGACAATGCTAAGAATTTTTTTAAAAAAAACATTGTACAAGAGCAAAGGGCACAGACAAAAGTAGTAAGCAAATCTGCAAGTTAAAATACAAGACCGTTCTTAAGCTGATATTTGTATAATTTATCTGTGAAGTAAATATAAAGGCATTTCATTGTCTCTGTTCTTGCAAAATATGCCCAGTATAACATAGAACAAATTTAAGAGTTAATGTTTTGTTGATTAGGCATGGAAGAAATTGTTTAAAACTAAAAAAGTTAACCCAGGAGGCAGTTTACTCAAATGTTGCATTTCATCGAATTCTGAAAATTGTGACTGTGTGTCATTTTTCAACTGGTGGAAAATAATGTCAGACAGCTGCACACAATTATAAAGACGTCACGCCAGGCTCACAGAGTTAATCAAGAGAGCGAAGTTCCCTTGGTTTCTGATATTCAGCAGCCCTTCGTCTCTGTGATGATACTTTTGCTCAGAAGGTCATGTGTATTGTGGCTTTTCTTTTTGTCCTCATTATTAGCCATAATTATTTTGGTATTGCTTTCCCAAAGCCGTAAAAGCAAAAAAAAATATTTGCTATGCTGCAAAATTCTCTCAATTGTTTTAAGTCTTTTATTCAAGTTATTTTAATTTAAGATTATCCAAGAATTGCTTCAATACAAAAGCATCTGGAGTGAAAAGGCAAGAGCAGCATTATATTCACTTGGGAGGGATAGCCACAAACCAGTCCCCAGAGACCTCAGATTAGTTTGAAAATCAGCTGGAATTTCAGCACACTTTCCCTTATAAGGAAAGGATGGCTTGTTGCCAAAAATGAAGCATTCCACAGCCACTGGGGTAAAATGTGTTCTGTGAGCAAGTTTTCCTCATATGGGAACGGTTTGGCAAAGGTGAGATGAGAGTAGCACAAAAGCACCACTCTGGCATACTGCAGGAATGGCACAGATATAAAAGATTGGTTCTTAAGTAGCAAATATCAAAGAATGTCAACGCAGCGTATGTGTAGAAGTCCCAAAACTATTAACCCTTTTTTGAGGCTTACACTGACGTTTCCTCACCAGAAATGAAATTTTTGTTACTATATTTTGGAAGTCATTGTTGATGATATCAGTAAACAATCACTTAATAAGTCTGTCAGATGTCCATTAGTTTAAAAAGATGGAGAGAATACGGAGCATCACAAAACATTCACTGGCCCACTGCTTCAAGAGTAATTTTTACTCTAAAATTCTTCAACTTAAAACAAAATCTGTTCTGAGAAATTGAGGGCAAGTTGAAAGCTAAATAATCTACATGCTACCAGGAAACCTGAGAGGGACAATATCTCTAGGCTACAAGAGAAATTGGCCAGTATTTCCATTTTGTGATCACTAACTGAGTCCTCCTCCTGGAGAATGCTAGTGTGCAGACACCAGGCAAGGATAGCACAAAGTTTAAAAATCACACAACACCAGGTTATAGTCCAACATGTTTATTTGGAAGCACTGGCTTTCGGAGCACTGCTCCTTCATCAAGTGGCTGATGAAGGAGCAGCACTCCAAAAGCTAGTGCTCCCAGATAAACTTGTTGTACTATAACCTGGTGTTGTGCAATTCTTAACTTTGTACATCCCAGTCCAACACTGGCACCTCCAAATCACAGCAAGAGTAGTGTTCATCCCAGCTGTGATCACAAACCCCATCCAACACATCCTGGTGTGCAAATGGGTAGTCAGCGAGTTCCAACTTGGTGGGGCAGAGAGCTCATGTGTCAAGTCATGTGTAAAGTTAGACAGAAGAATGTCAGCATGTTAGGAACTGGCCATTATTCACATTGAACTGGTCACATTTGCTAGATTAATATACTAATCAGCAACTAACTGCATATTTAACATTGACATAATGAGTCAGGAAAGGTATACCAAATCTGTATGAACACAGTGTGGTCACTGAGCAAACTGCTGAAATACTGAAGATATATTCAGGTGTTTGGACTTTTTATCATGTACCAGCAAAGGTGTCTAAAATGATAGAGGGGTACTGTGCCTTGCAATGTAGTTCAGAAGGGAGGACTGAAGCTCAGAAGGTGGAATATAATGACCACATTGCATTCTCAAAAGGAAGAGGAGGGGAATCTGGAAATGGACAAGCTACCTGCAACTGAAAACATAGCTGCTCGGGTGCCCAGGATGGACTCATCCAAGAACCCTTAAGCTGAACTAAACAGCGCAGCCATCTGGTGTACTACTTGAGTACACAAACCACAGACATGTGCATGGGTGGGTAGGAAGATGACTGGAAGCACTTTGAGCAAAACCTGCATTTCTATATTGCCCTTTTTCCATCCTCCTTCCCAGTGCTGACCCATGCTACTCTGTGGTCAACAGCCGGACAGCATTTCACTGAATTTCAATGCGATGTTGAAAAGCCAACAAGGTTTATCTTATTTTAAAAGGGTCAAATGAGTATGCAGGTTATCAGAGGGACGAGGGAGTGGGGAGTCAGAGTTGCCTGCCACATCAAATCCTTCAAGCAGGTGGCTAACCTTTCAGTGAAGGTGGAAATCAGTACAAATATCTCAGACACGCTAGAAACTGACTCTTCCAAACCTGCGCAGAGTCTGTAGAAACGTTCCCGATGCTCCAGAAATGGCCTCTTCAGTGATGGCTCAGTATCTGCAACCAGCCAAGAACCCAACGGGTTTTCCACCCATCAATGGGAATTATCTACTGTTAACCCGGTCTCCAGCACCTGTTCCCCCTCACTAGCAATAAAGTGGTTCACAATGCAACAATATTACTGCCTGCCTTGGGAGGCTATACTACAAGGTCTCTCTAAACTGGTGGAGGGTGGTCATGAGTCACATGATAACGGATACACCTGACGAGTATTCCTCCTCCTACTCTTGCAACAGTTCCTTCATAATGCTTCAAATAACCAAGACAGACATGAAAGATGTGGTTAAGGGGAAAGATTCAAATTCTACACGATGCAGATGATCATATTCAATGGATTCTAATGTCAAGGCAATTTGCATAAGTGTTGTCTACCATGTAGCTGTGTAACTCCTAATTGTCACGTTTTTCTCTACTGAAATGTACTTTATTGACAAAATATTACAAAAACACTTTGACATCTATAGTTGCAAGATAATTCAATATGTCCCAAGACAGCATGTTCTAATCGATAACAACAGAGTCTTAGTATTTACAAAATACATTCCATATCAAGGACAGAGCCTAAGGGCAAGGTGAAAGCTACAGAGGGTGCAATGGACAAATTTCTCTCAACCACATTATGCACCCTGAAGTATCAATATATTTTCAACACACATGATTTACAATATACATTCTTTGAGGTGCTCAACCTAAGGGGTACACCAAGTTGATCGTCCTTCTGGTACAGGTGAAGTTTATTTCAGTTTATTCATCAAAACAGCCCATATATTCTGGCATCAGATGTCAGGAGATTCCCACTCCTTCCATCTCCTATGGCCATACATTCTGCATCTCTAATTACTGCCAATGTCATTCTCTGTAACAGTCAAGGTGGCTGTAAATGGAGGGCCTCAGCCCCACATTATCAGGTAGGAAAGTTGTTCCCACTTGTAAAGGAGACCAAAACCCAGGGCCATAAATATAGTCACTAATAAATCCAATAGAAAATTCAGAAGCAACATCTTTAACACATGGGTTAAATATGTGCTGAGAATATTCGACAAGGGCTACTTGAAGTGACTAGTTAAAGATATTTAATGAGAAACTACACAAACATGAGGGAGAAAACAATAGAAGAATATATCAATAAAATAAAAGAACTGCAGATTGGAGAAATTCAGCACTTCTGGCAGCATCCGTACAAAGAATCATAAAATTCCTACAGCTATTGAATCCACACTGACCCTATCCCTGCAATACTGCATTCCCCATGGCCAACCCACGTCACCTGCACAACCTTGGACACCATGGGCAATTCAACATGGCCAATCCACCTAACCCACACCACTCTGGACCGTAGGAAGAAACTGGAGTGCCCGAAAGAAACCCACGCAGACGTGGAGAGAATGTGCAAACTCCACACAGTCACCACAGGGTACATTTGAAGCTGGGCCCTTGGCACTGTGAGGCAGCAGTGCTAGCCAGTGAACCATTGTGCCACTCCCATGCATGAAACTTACAACATTATGTGCCCTGTATGAGGCAGGGACATAGCTGAAGTACAAAGTGAGAATTTTGCATCTGTCTAACAAGGAAGAAGATGCCTTCTAGACAATGGTGAAAGTGGAGGTTCTTAAGACACTAGGTGGTGTAAATATTGAAAACGAAGAGGTATTAAGTTGTTCATACTTAATGTTGTAAAGTTGTGGGACTGGAAAATATGCATCCAAAGACACAGGAGAGATAAACGAGTGAAAGAAAGCTGAGTTAATGTTGAGTTCAGTGACCCTTCCTCAGAATGTAGCAATAAACTTAACAAAGCAAGATAGAGTTCATGTTGTGCTTAAGTACCACTTGGCCAAAATGTCTTTGCTGCAAGAATTCTTAATACTGCATGTTGGAGCACAAATATGGTTTGTCAGTTTTGTAATATGTACATTTTGGTAGAAATGGATATTTATGGAGTTATTCCGCAGCAGAACAGCTAGAGGCAAACAACAGATTTTGAATAAGCTTAGCACATTTATTGGAAACTTTATATCTCATCTTTTCCACAGGTCTCCAGAATTTTCCCGTCAAAAACTCAATTTTTATCCAATACTTCCAGTATTTTACAGATTTATAAACACATGGTGCAAATGCCTACTCTTAATCATAGTAATTGTTGCTCAATTAATTATGACACACTGAAGTTTGCATAAGCTCAATTCAGCAAGAAAGGATTTTCCAAAACTACTTCAAGGAGGCACTGTTGTAAATAAGCATGAACAATGTCTAGATCTGAATCAAATGACTCACTCCTCGTCCTGTTTTGAATGATCTTTTTCATTTCCTCCTCTCCACATTATATATGTCACACAATTAAATCAACACTGGAACTAATAAGAGTACCTCCAATACTGATTACCATCATTGTGCAAAATTAAAGAAAGCATGTTGGGGCTCGCTATTTTATGCTATGTTGCAGCTTTAACCTCAAATCATGACTCAAGTTTGAGGAGGGGTTTCTATACATTTAAGTGCTAAAGCAAAGTGAAACCCAAAATACTTTCTACATGATGGATCTCAGGATAAACCACAGGTGTTGACCAGTTGTGAAGTCTAACATATCATAGAATTGGAGATCTACAGCATAGAAAAAGGCCAGTCAGCCCATCACATCCATGCCGGTCAACCTCATTATTCTAATACCATTTTCCAGTATTTGGCCCATAGCTTTGTATTCCTTGGAATCATAAATGGACAGTTAAATATTTCTTAAATGCATTGAGGGTTTCTGCCTCTGTCACCCTGACAGGCACTAAGTTCCAAATTCCCAAGACCCTCTCGGTGGAGATGTTTACCTATCGACCCGATCTATGCCCCTCAAAATTTTATACATCTTAATCATATCCCCTCTCAATTCTCTCTGCTCTAAGTCATTGAGGAAAATAATTTTTCTCTCCCTGATTGCTATTGCACTTTCTGAATTTAACAAAATCAAGTGCTTTTTCTTCAGTTCTCACATATTTATATTCTGAGATACTGCCCATTATTGCTGGGACAGACAGAAATTAATTATGTACAAGATAAATTGGTGCTCTAAATCTTAAAAGATTAATACAAATGAGAAATCTTATGCATATACGCTTTAGTATCTTGGATCCTCATTGAATAAAATTACATCCCATCATCTCCTACCAAAGCTTTTACAGAATCTCAAAACTAGTTTAGGATCAATTTTTAACTCCCAGTAGATTGACCCAAGGAATAAATGAAGAAATAACAAAGTCTGGACAGGGACATGGCTCAGTTTAATAAGCAGACTTAAAAGTTAAGATTAGAGTGGTGCTGGAAAAGCACAACAGGTCAGGCAGCATCCGAGGAGCAGGAAAATCAACGTTAACTTAAAAGTTACCCAGCTCAAACAGGCATCCAGATGTAGTTTCCAGGGTTTGAGTCACAAGGTATGTCCATTTTTGCAGAATAGATTGGGAAGGTGGGGAGATCCAAATTGTTTTTAAAATTTGCCTAAAAAGAGTCCTCCACTCTGGCCAAACAGCTTCAACAGGCAGCTGTTCCACCCAAAAGCCAAGAAAATAGCTATGGGTTACTCTCTATGAAATTGAGACACAGTCAGCAGAAATGCATAAAGCTCATTTCTGGATTCGGTGTGTGTCTGATTCCTTCAGTCTTAATAGGTTTACAGGGCAGAAAAGATGGGAACAAAGGAACACTTTAAGTTTAGCTCTACTACCGCCTCTTTGCCTCAGGCGGACAGAATTAAATCCTCAGTTATGTTCCTCCATTTCCTCTCAATATTCAACTGGAGTTCAACAGAAGCTTTGCTTTACCAATTCAAGTCGTATTGATTTATCTTCTGTTTTAAAGATGGTTGTCAATATAGTTTGTGCTATCACACGAAACAAATCAACCTTGTCCTCTCAATTTTAACAGAGGCATCAATTAATCAGTTTATTTTAAACACATTTAGAATTTAAGTGCAGTGGAAAATAAATTTCATACAATTGAAATTATCCGTAAATTCATAAATCAATGGTAAATTGCGGTTGTTGGTTTGCTCACTGAGCTGGTGGGTTGCCATGAAAACATTTCATCACCATCCTGGGTAACATCATCAGTGCGGGTTCTGTTAAGCACTGTTGTTCTACTCCGCTTGATATTTATATCACAAAAGTTGCACTGATGAAGTTACCTAGCATGGTGACAAAACACTTGCATGCCAACCCGCCAGCTCTGCAAGCTAACCAACAACCGCATCCACAACCCAAGCTGCAAGTCTTTGCAACAACCAATAGTAAATTATAAATCTTAAAAATCTTAAATCTACCTTGCATTCTAGATTTGGCCCTTTATCTAGGTTTCTCGAGGGATTAAAAATCTGAAGATGGCCCATCTGTTCCTTTCCAAGTTCCAGAGCTATTGAATAGAGCTTAGTGTAATTTCCAACATTAACACTTTCAGATGCATTATCTTGTGCAATCTCTCTTCACCACCTCTCTCCCCATCAACTGGTTTTCCTGACAGTTAACATTTGCACATTCATGAATATAATTATATTTGCCACTACCCTATCTGGTTGATCTTGGCTCTGGCATTGCAAAATCAATGAACTGTAAAAAAAAAGTCTTCTGGTGGATAGTCAGTTCTCTCTTAGATGACCTTCAAGAAAGATTTTGCTCCTGCTAACCCACATCACTGCATGGGAACCTTTAAACTCAGGAATTTTCGTCAGGGAAGACGGCAGCTCAATAGAAACAAGTATCTTATTAATTGCAGTTTGCTGGATTTCTGAAACAGATGATAATTTCTGTTTGACCAGATCACGTTTATGTGGACCACGGTCCGGTTTCCACACAGTTGTGTGCAACTCAACTTTATTTTGTGCAACCAAAATCTTTTTCTCACAATCAGATTGATCTGTATTTAAGTAATAAATGTTTGATTTCAACAGGCTTATTAACTTGCACATCATCATTTGCCCACCATGATTTTTCTGTCTGTCAGTCACTTCCTGGTATAGTGACCTGCAGTTTCACAGCTGTGGCAGCATTAAAATGAGAGTTGCTGTTGTGCCCTGATGCACACTGAAGTGCAGAAAAATACTGTAACTGGATTGGAGATGCACCGTGCGGATTCTTATAGAGTGGTATATGTTGAATGTTAGCGTCCATGGACATGATGCACTAGCCAGTGCCATGGAAAGCGCCCTGAGATGTTGGTGCACAGTGTCCAACATGAAGGTTCTTTGGACCAAGCAGGTACCTGCTCTAATTTCAATGTTCAGGGCAGATGGCAAGATAGAAAGCTGCAAATTAATAAGGTATGATGCCTTGATAAGAGGGATTGCATCGTAATGACCTTAACAGGCGATTGACCACTGCTTGGTGAAAATCTCTCCTCAACACTCCGCATATACACAAAGGAAGCAGCAATATTATCCTGATGGTCAGGATCAGCTTCAATAGACATCTTGTACGATTCTGCCTGAATCTCACAGCAGCCAATATTTGAGACCCCTACAAGTCTCCAATCAATGTTCTTTTCAGAACTTTGCAAATGGGACTTGGTGCCTATATTTTACTAATTTTTTTTTTTCAAAAGATTCACTCCACTCGAACCACAGTTTAAAATTATGTAAGTCTCATATTTAAGAATAGTTTAACTTTTTTTTAATGTTAGGATCGGTCTGTTTTGGCTTTTAAATCATCCCTTTTGCCACCTTAATCCTGCCTCCCAGTGATGCAAATTCCAGATAAAGTAACTTGATGGCTTTTGATTTCCCTATTGTTGCCATGCTTCACAGTGCACACTCATGGCAGCAATGATCACCAAGAGCTACATATCTTCATATCTTTGTACTTCTACCCTTCTCAGGTTGTGTTTTGCATCATTAATTTAAAAAGTAAGTCCTTGCCCCAGTAGGAATTTTTTTAAAAACTTTACAAATACAGAGCTCCAATAAATTTGCCTCAGTCAAAATTCTAGCTGGGAATGCCCCTGCGTATCCATAGTTTCCAAAGAAATCTGTAAATGCCAGGTGTGACTAGTCTGTGAGCTCTTGAAAGTCCACACTACTTCTGTTTTGAACCTGGTAGGAAGAACAAAGACTTTAGCACAAAATACTGCTTCTCCCTTATTGGTCTTTCCACATGTTCCTGCCGACTGCTTATTTGTTCAATTACTTACAGATGTTGACTCTGTGTGGGGAGTTCGCCTGAAGCCTTCTAAGCTTTAAACTCACATGAAATAGCTTCTCCTGAGTTCAGTGGATTTTTTTTTTTCAACATTGTACCTTGCCTTACAGTATTAAGCAACGTTTCCACCACTGCCACCATAAGACATTAGTGGATAGATAGTTTAAAGCAACCTGTTCAGAGTCATGATTTGGAGATGCCGGTGTTGGACTGGGGTGTACAAAGTTAAAAATCTCTCAGCATCAGGTTATAGTCCAATAGGTTTAATTGGAAGCACACTAGCTTTCGGAGCAATGCTCCTTCATCAGGTGATGGTGTTCAGGGTCATGGTATTACAACTCAAGAGCAAGTGGGACTTGAACCCAAACCTTCTGACCCAAAGATAGGGAGACCACCATTGAGCCATAACAGCCTGTTACTGGATAGAAGGATACTCCTGTTTTCCTAAGAGCTCTAAGTGCCTGTTTGGTTTAGCGTGGTAGAGAAACAACTATTACCTCATTTTATTAAGAGGCTCTTATATTGACAAGTAGTGATTTGTTGTAACTTGTACTCAATTGCAAGAGCTAACTGGGTTATTACAGCACAGAGGCCTGGTTACCCATCTTATCTACCTCAAAGGGATGTCATAGTTTTTCTGAACAGGTTGATTAAACATATCTATATTAGCTAGTTAGGGTGTGTCTCATGGTGTAGTGGTAGAATCACTACTTTTAGGCCAGAAGACCTATGTTCAAGTCTCACCAGCTCTAAAGGCATGTCATAACACATCTGCACACACCGACAGGTTAGGAGGGCTCGTGTGGTGCAGATCTTTCCTGAGTGAGAAGGTTCAAGTCTGGCCTGTTCCAGAGGAGAATCAAAACATGCCCAAACAGACTGATCAGAAGTAACTACATGAACTAGTTAGACCTGGTCTCCAAGAGGTTTTCGCAGCATTCATAACACATCTGTCCTCTTTGAAATTCTAAGCTATTCTCAAAGTGCACCAAGCCAAGATTTGTGACATCATCAGATTCCATTAATTTCCATTCAATATCCAACATTAACCCTTTCAGAATACTTATCTTATGTAACATTTTGCCTTGGTTTTTAAATCTAAACTTAAGCATGTAAAATAAAAGCTTGAGTATGTGAACTCAAGAATCATACAGCCAAGAAGTTGCCATTCAGCCCATCATGTCTCTGCGTTCAAATTGGTTATTGCATTTCCTTGCATTATAACAGTGCTGATGTGGCAAACTTTAAGATGGACAAGTGAGTGGATTTGCGTGTGAATGGGGTGCAAAATGGGCAAATGTTTCAAGTGTGTCAAGAAGTTGGCTCCAGCTCAGTAATCTGTGGCATTTTACCAGAGCAAAATGAGAGGCAGGCAGCCAACTCAAATCGTAGGAAGTCAAGCAGCAGTTTAGGCATCTTGATGATACTGTTTTAAATTGTTTTTTTTGGTTCCTGGGCTTCAGGACGTCTGGTGCTACAGCAAATCAACATCTGAAGAAATTATCTTCCTGTTGAGGGATGGGGGGGGGAGAAGGGGGAAGGGCAGGGGTTCTTTGCTGCAGCAAGCCTTCCCTCACTCTTTCCCCCCACCCCCTCCCATCAACCAAACTTGAAGTTGGGGATTTGATCTCACACTTAACCCAGGCCAAAGCCCTAGTGATCAAACCCTACATACCCCAACCACCTTCACCCCAGGATCATGAATGAGACTGACTTGGCTGCAGCCTGCAGAGAAACCCAGCCTGTTTCTTATATATTCCAATCACATCCATTAATTTTAAAAACCCTTTTCCATCTTAAAATAGGATTTCCAAAATTCAGCAGTTGCTTTTAGTCATTAAAACAATCCTTAGTCATAAAATTCCTTTGTTTCAGTGTATAATACAGTGACAATATACACAAGGCGAGAGTTAGGCCTTTGCAGCCAACATAAACAAGAATGTGGTAATCCTGAGCTCTACCAATCTCTGTTGCCAACTGTAGTTGAGAAAATTCCATTCAAAGGTCGAACAACAGTTTTATTTATTAATTTAGCTGTGAATAATAGTAGACATACTCTTTAAATGGAACAGAGTCATTCACTGCAAGGTGTAGTTTGTGAATATTCTTGATTGGGGACAAGACCAGTCTTGGCTCTGATGCCCTTCAAAAAAAAATTAAATCGGATGCTAACGTTCTATGTTTGTATGAAAAGACTAGCAAGCTGGGGAAGCCATCCTTAAAAATTGTTAATACCTGCAGGAAGGATGAGGCAAGAATTTAAACAATTGAAGCAATGCTTTTATTAAAAATAACATTTAGAAATATTGCAACATACTCACACTAATTAAGTAAAGTCATTTTTTAAAAGTCCTGCTGACACAAGCACCCTCATGGGGAATACATCATTTTTCTGGATGCAGATCCTCATCAGCATATAATCCTGGCAGACAGATGTGTGTTGATATGGGCATATTTTCTAAATTGCTTTTAGGAAAATAACTGAGTGCATGTGGCTGACACTACAGCAGAAGCCTTAAAATTAGAAGGGAGAATGGAGGCACATTCAAAGAATTTGTAAAATGAATATATTGTATTGGGAGGTTCATATATTACAAACGGTCCAAAATTTGACTAGTTTATGAATATATTGAAAACAGGAGATAAAATACCTGCCTACCAATCACTCCCAGTATTTCTTTCCTTCATAAAAATCTACAATCGTCAGTCATTTTATATTTATTTAAGCAGTTGTACTTCCATTCAAAGAAACTCTCACACCTCTAGGATAAATTAGTTCATTGTAGTGGGCACAATTTATGGAGTACATAAGACCATAAGATATAGGAGCAGATTTAGGCCATTCGACTCATTGGGTCTGCTTTGCCATTCAATCATGGCTGACGTTTTTCAACACCATTCTCCTGCCTTCTTCCATAATCCTTGATCCTCATACTAATCATGAGCCTATCTATCTTGGTCTTTTAGATTAGATTACATTACAGTGTGGAAACAGGCCCTTCGGCCCAACAAGTCCACACCGACCCGCCGAAGCGCAACCCACCCATACCCCTACATTTACCCCTTATCTAACACTACGGGCAATTTAGCATGGCCAATTCACCTGACCTGCACATCTTTGGACTGTGGGAGGAAACCGGAGCACCCGGAGGAACTGGCGCTGTGAGGCAGCAGTGCTAACCACTGTGCCACCATGCCACCCATCTTAAGTACAATAACTTGGTCTCTGAAGCAATGGGTTCCACAGATTCATTACCTTCTGGTGAAGAAATTCCTCATCTTCTCAATTCTAAAAAGGTCATCCCTTTGCAGAGGGTGTGCCCTCAGGTCCTAGTCTCTCCCATGAAGGGAAACATCTTCTGCATGCCCACTCTATCTAGGCCTCAGTATTCTGTAAATTTCAAATCAGAACCACCCCCTCCCCACACCTAGAGTCCTCAACCGTTCCTTGAAATGACAAGCTCTTCATCCCTAGGAGGAAAATCTCCTTTGAACCCCCTGCAAGGCCAACACATCCTTCTTTATATAGAGGGCCCAAAACTGCTCACAATATTCAAAATGTAGCCTCAGCAGTACACGCTGGTCTTGAAATGAATGTTAACTGAACATGTATGTTAACTTCAAAGAGAATTCTGAACTCCTAAGTTTCTTTGTGCTTCAGATTACCAAAGCTTTTCCCCATTTAGAAAATGGTCTAAGACTCTATTCTTCTTACCAAAGTACATAACCTAACACTTGTATTCCAACTGCCACTTTTTTGCCCACTCTCCTAACCTGTCCAAGTCCTTCTGCAGTCTCCCCACCTCCTCAACACTACCTGCCCCTTCACCTATCTTTGTCTCATCAGCAAACTTAGCAATAATGCCCTCAGTTCCTTCATCCAGATTGTTAACGTACAACATGAATAGTTGTGGTCCCAACACTGACCCCTGAACAACTCCAATAGTCATCGGTTGCCATCCTGAAAAGAAACTCCTTTATCCCCACTGTCTGGGTTCTGCCAGTCAGCCAATCTCCTATCCATGTGAGTACCTTACTCCTAACAAGATGGGTTCTTATTTTATTTAGCAGCCTCCTATGTAGCATCTTCTCAAAGGCCTTCTGCAATTCCAAATAGATCATGTCCACTGGCTCCCCCTTGTCTAAGTTGCTCATTACCACATAGAAGAATTCTAACAGATTTGTCAGGCATGACGTCTCCTTGACAAAGCCATGCTGACTCAGCCTCATTTTACCATACGCTTCCAAGTATGCCACAATCTGATCCTTAATAATGGACTCTCAAAATCTTACCAATGACTGAGGTCAAGCTAACTGGTCTGTAATTTCCTTCTCCGACCTCCCTCCCTCCTTAAACAGGGGGTATAACATCAGCCATTTTTCAGTCCTCTGGTACCCTCCCTGACTCCAGTGATTCCTGGAGCATCACCATCAATGCCTCCACAAATGCCCTCAGCTAGCTCCTTCAAAACACTGGGGTGAGTTTCAGTCCTTTCAGCGTCCTCAGCACTTCCTCCTTAGCAATGGCACTCCACTCACCTCTGCCCCGACTCTCTTGATGTTCTGGTATGCTACTAGAACTTTCCACCGTGAAGACTGATGCACATCACCAATCTCACTTTAATGGGAACATCTGGGCCACTAATTTTATCTTGTTGCAGAAAGTAGCCCTCCAGTATGTCTTAAAACAACTGTGGATTCACGCAAGCAATCTGACGAAGGTTAATATATTGAACCCAAAAACTTTCTTGGTTATTAAATATGCTCAAGGTCATGCTATTTAACAATTAGAAAGGAATTGTGTGTGCACTAATTTACTGGTCAGCATAAAACTTTTTGTTTTCAGCAGAAAGCATTCAGAATGTTAACAAATCTTATATTTCATCTAGTTCTAAGCACTCCCATTGTAGTTTAGCCTTGATGAGCTTACCACGTGGTCTGTGCTGTTAATAAAGTCAAATTTAGCTGTTTCACAATGTAAGTTCTGAAACAAGGCAGAGTTTTGAAAGGCCTGTAGGGTCTAAAACTGTGTTTCTCAAAACTTTATATTTAATCACAATTTTGGCCAGAACTTAGAATGGGACAGTGCTACTAGAGAATGTTTAATTTTCCATGGGTCCAGGATAATGATAGTCAATTATGGGAGCGCTGTACCAGAGATGTGATGTATTGAGTCAGACATTAAACTGTAAGCAGGTAGGCAGTTCTCAGTTTGTTAGACTTCCACCATATTCCTTTGTTATTGCTCACAAGTGCTGCCAATGTTCAGAGATGTAGCAAGATTTTGAGGTCAGAAACCAAACTGGTAAACACAAGCATTGGTGGGGGGGGGGGAGAGGAATTAGAGAGAAATCTAACTGATGTGCAAAGGGACACAGTTATAAGATTCATGACAGGAGTGCGGAAACAAGTTAAATAGGCTTTGACCATTTGGGCTGAAGCTGCAGTTAATGAAATTCAATAACCATTAACTGTGAAAAGTAAAGGAGGAGTTATGATCATTGCAAGCTGAAAATATTATACTTTTGCTTTTTCACATCACAGACATTGGATATCATCCCCAATACATATAACGTCATTGTTAGCAAACAATTGAAAAATTGTATTTTTCCCAATTTACAACAACTGCACTATTGATTTCTTCATAAGGCAATAAGAACGTGTATGTACAGCTGTCACCTTCAAGAACTATGAAGGGAGTGAGATACGAGGGGGAAAAATGCGAAGTCCATTTAATCCCTTTATGGAACTTTTTGTTTCAAAAAAAAGTTTAATTTTCTCACCAATGCATTTTAAATGAGGAAGACTTGCTCTACTTGAAGCACTGCGCTCATATCCTTATACATTTGAACATGAATGTATTCAAAAGAAAATGTTCGCTATGGACATAAAATACAGGAGAATAAAAAGAGCAGCTCTCGGGGGCTATGGGACATTTCAAATTTCCATTATTATGCTGCAAGCCAAACTTTCACCAAGAGCTACTCCAGGTCAGATAAACCCAAGTCAAAAATGATGATTTTGGGATGAATAAAGTGAGGACTCCAGATGCTGGAGATCAGAGTTGAGAGTGTGTCGCTGGGAAAGCACAGTAGGTCAGGCACACCAGAGGAGTAGGAGAATCGACGTTTTGGGCATAAGCCCTTCATTTTTTTTTCTGATGAAGGACTTACGCCCAAAACGTCGATTCTCCTGCTCCTCAGATGCTGCCTGACCCGCTGTGCTTTCCCAGCAACACACCCTCGACTGATGATTTTGGGATGTCTATTTTCAATAGTTTTATGAAACAACATGCCGGAGTTGATAATAGGTTACCTGGAGTGATGGTTTGCCTCTAAAGTGATTTTAAAAGTGTTTGACAGATTGTTTGCTCAGGGTTGAATCATATGCTTATCCAGTATGTCGGCTAGTGGTGCAATGTCATCAACTATTAATCAGATTCCTTTAGGGCAAGTTTGCTTTAAGTTTGTAGCCTGCTCACCTGGATTAAAGTTTGCCCCGCACAATAAAAGGTTTTCTGCATTATTTTCCATTTCCTTGATTAAATTCACCACGTTGCCAATCATACTCTTTTTAAAAGAAGAGCTAGCTCCATAAACTTTTTGAAAAACAGAAGAAAAGTGCCCTGGCCAGTTATCACATTTGCCCCTTCCACTGCAGGACTTTGAGGCCTTTGCAGTTCATCACATAATCCCAGCTGATGCTACACTAACTCCAGAGCAGCCAGCTGTTTCTCGACCCAAATATACAAATTAGATTCTTGATTTCTGCTTCTATCTACCTCAGCCTTAAAAAGATTCAAGAACTCAATTTCCACCATCTTTTGAGGAGATCTCCACAGACTCACAACGCTGAGAAAAAAATTCATCTCCGTCTTAGGTGGATACCCATTATTTTTAAACAGTTTTAAATGCTTCCGCAAGCAAGATTGTGATTTCCCACATCTAGGATACTGAAGAGTCTTGACAAGCTATACGCCTCAATCAATTTGTCTCTTACGCTACTAAATTCCAGGAAATAAGCCTAGCCTATCCAACGTTTGTTTAAACAAAATTGTCTCATGGGACTTTGGCATCACTGACTTTTTTTCCCCCTCACAAGCCAACCCATCCATCCCAGATATTAGGCTCAAAAGTTTCTCTGAACTGCCTCCAAACTTAAATAAGAAACCAATACTGCAGAGAGTATTGTTATCTTTCCTGATTACTTGCCATATCTGTTAACTGTCATCTTGTGATTCAAAAACAAGATCACCCAGGGCAACAAATTCATGGGAACACTACATCCTGCAAAATTCTTCTTTGTGCCATTCACCACCCTGACTTGGAAATATATCACCGTTCCTTCAGTGTCACTGGGACAAAATCCTGGAAGTTGCAGCCTAACAGAATTGTGGGTATCTCAACATCAGATGGACTGCAGTCATAGCTGTTCAAGTAGTACCACCATCTTCTCATGGGAAACTAGCAATGAGCAATAAATATTGGCCCAGCCAGCTATGCCCATACCCCATGGATGATAAAAAGAAAACTGGTATACTAAATGCATTATTACTGTAAACAGTCTCCATGATCTGGAAGATCAAAATTGACACTGGGAAATTTGTATATCAATCAATTAAATAAATGAATCTAAAATTTGAGGAAAAGCTAGCATTAATAATAGTGACCATAGAACGAGTTGATTATTGTTAAAGCAGATGTCTGTGTAGAGTTTGCACATTCTCGTGTCTGTATGGGTTTCCTCCCACAGTCCAAAGATGTGCAGGTCAAGTGAATTGGTCTTGCTAAATTGCTCATAGTGTTAGGTGCATTAATCAGAGGGAAATGGATCTGGGTGGGTTACTCTTCAGAGGGTCGGTGTGGACTTGTTGGGCTGAAGGGCCTCTTTCCACACTGTAGGGAATCTAATCTGATTCCCATCGGCAAGTAAACCTGCTATCCTTGCCTGGTCTGGTTTCTAAGTGACTCGAGACCCCCAACACAACATGGTTTATTTATTCACCCTTTGAAACAGTCTAGCAATCCACTTGCATTTTAGAAGGCGGCTCATCACCATCTTCTCAAAAGTAATTAGGAATATGCAAGAAATATTACTATTGCCAACAAGGCCCACATTCTAACAATTTATTTTTAGAAAGTTAAATTATGCCACTGGCAGAGGGCAGAAAGGAGGTGGCTGGAATCATGGAATCCTGGAATCCCGACAGTGTGGAAACAGGCCATTTGGCCCATCGAGTCTGATCAACCCTCTGAAAAGCATCCCACCCAGACCCACCCCTTATCCTATCCCTGTAACCTTGCATGTCACATGGCTAACCCACTTAACCTACACATCCCTGGACACTATTGGCAGTTAAGCATGGCCAATCCACCTCATCTGCACATCTGTGGGCTGGGAAGGAAACTGGAACACCCAGAGGAATCCCACGCAGACACAGAGAACAGCTGTCTGGAGCTTGCATAGATGCCCGAGGCTGGAATCGAACCCAGGTCCCTGGTGCTGTGAGGCAGCAGCGCTAACCACTGAGCCACGGAAAATTCAGAGAACAAGTGTGAAGCTAAATTACGTTTTTCATATTTAATTGGCTGCATGCATTTAAATGGCTGAACAAGCTCCTTAAAGGAGGAATTGCAATTGTAATGGAGAATAGTAATGTCGAGCTCCTAATTTCTCAGACTGATGTGGAAATTCTGTGGCTCCAATTTAGCAGTGTGATGTATTGAAAAGTAGATATCACGTGTTGCAGCATGGGCCATGTAGACGGAAATGGCTGGGACTTTAGGAGGGACCTGCATAACCACAAATTTCTCTTGTGCAATAGAAGTTTTACAGGATCATCTGTACATGACAAGGGTGCTTATGACAAACAACATGACAACATAACCAAATCAGAGAAAACAGAAGATACTGAGTACCTAAATAGTCAAGCAGTAACCTTTTAGAATATCATTTGGTTCCACATTCTTGCCTCGAAGCAAAGGAATTCTCTAATATTCTTGTTAAATGTCACACATTTTGTAATGCATGCTAACTACATTGAAATCTTACATTGTGAATTCTTTCTCTACTACATTATTACAGTACTATTCATTCTGTACAATATGACTGATTATAAACAGGAGAGTGCACAACCAGTTAACACTACTCACTTCACCTACAAGAGACAAAAGCACATAATGCAGAGGACTTGCACACCAACTCCATATGCATATATGACTATCACTGGGAATGGAGCACTTCTTCACTGGGTCCTGCTACCGAACAGGATTGATGCTGAGCCTCTTCTGCAGCAGAATTCTGGGAAACGTGAGGCATTAGAAATCTCTGACTGCAGGAAGGTGCAAACTTCTCAAAACTGAGTTGGCTTTTTTTACATTTGGATATTATTTGGACTTTGTCTACCATCTACAGGCTTTTAAACCCCAAATATTAGATTACTCAACCACTACCTTCTGACGAATCTCATCTCTCCTCCTTTTAACCTCAAGTTCCTACAGTGAACTTTGATCCTTCTTCTAGATCCATAATAATTAAAATACCATCATTCAGTATGAATTAGGCCACATTAACACAAAGATAAATTACAATTGCATCTTTCTTCCAGAATCTGTCTGCATTTGATAAAAAGATACAAATCAATCTGTTAATACCTTAAAGAAATTTCATAGGAATACATTAACTCATTCATTACCAATATCTCACTTTTTTCTGACAGAAGGTTAGAGAGATTCCGTATAGAACTTGGTTTTAATTAAAATATCCTCAACCCTTCAGCCTCAAAGACAAAAAGGCTTTTCTGATTTCATTTAGCCCACTGAAATTTGAGAGAAGGGAATTCTGAAAACCATTACAAAAAGACTGCTTCAGTTTCCTATTTCACAGGTAATGATGTGCTTTGGGGTGGCACAGTGGCAAAAGACTAGCAAGTTCCACGTTGTTTTGGATAGTTAGGGACAAAAAAAAACTGCAGGTGCTGGAAGACAAGCAGGATGCTGGAAGAACACAGCAAGCCATTGTGTAGTTAGGAGCAAATTTTAAAAAAAAAGAGTTCTAATGAGTCAGCTGGAATAGCTGTGAGCTACTGTTAGAGAAAAGAGAACTTGTAAGTCAGGGTTTCTATTTCAGATCAAGGATTGAAAACTGCGCATCTGTTTTGGGGTTCAAGTAAATCAAGTTCCTCATAACTGGGAAGCTGACCAACACCCATGGTCTGGTATTCAAAATGAAGAGGGACACTGGACTGGACAGAAGGTGACTGCTGCGCTTCAGTTTCAGCTGCTATTTTCAAACCAGGTGGAGAAATTGGGATTGGGGTGTAGAAATCAGGGATAAACAGCAGAAAACAGCATTTTAAATTTTAAAACACCATTCACTAATACTGACATCCAAGTTCATGTCATGTCTACATGAAACACTACAGTTTAGCCAATTTTTCCTCAACTTTGAAATAAATTTCATCCTTCAGTCTTCATGCCAGTGCCTCCTGATGATGTGGGAGCTTTGAAGTATTCCATGCCTCAAATCAGTTTTAAATATAGTTTTAAACCTTTTGCAGATGTACAGTGCACACCACATAATAGCTGTACCAATAGGAGTATCATATACATAATCTAGGCATAAGCATTTAACTTAATTACAGCACAGAAGCACACATATGCACCATAATAATAGCTGTATGTAACTTGTTCAAGAGATGCAAAATATTTGTTGTTAGACACTAAACAAATGTGGCTTTAAACATTCTGTTACAAATTATTTATATAGAATCATTTAACATGGAAAAAAAATCCAGGATGCTTCAAACAGTTTAACTTTAAAAATGGCTGGATGTTGAATCTAAAGATATTTAGCAGTATGATCTAAAGCTTGTTCATCACTTGGGTTTTAAGGAGAATCTAAAATTAGGAGAAGATGGAGAAATGGAGGAAATTCTAGAGAGTGTGGGAACCAAGGCAGCTGAAAATGTGGCAGTACAAAAGAGCAGAGATTAACAACAGATCACCATCAAAAGGAACAGAAAACTCAAGAGGGGAGAGGTGACAGAGCTTTAGGAGGTTACAGATACAAGGAAAGGAGATTGAAACTTATGGATGAACATTTCAAATTGCAAGACTTTGGGGAACTGAAGTGAGATACAATATTGTTCTATAAAGGCAGGATTGATGTCTGGCTGGGGTGGGGGTAGGGGGGCTGATTTAGTCAAGGATAGGATAACAACAAACAACTTCATGATATCTAATGTAATAACTTACAACACAAAAACTCAGTTTGTTATTAGAAATCAGAATCCCTACAGTGTGGAAACAGGCCTTTTGGCCCAACAAATCCACATCAACCCTCCAAAGTATAGTGTATCCCACCCAGATCAATTCCCCTATCCTATTTGTCCTAATATTTACCCCTGTATAATGCACCTAGCCTACACATCCCTGAACACTATGGGCAATTTAGCATGGCCACTTCACCTAACCTGGGCACCTGGAGGAAACCCACACAGACCCAGGAAGAATGTACAAATTCTACACACACACACACGTCACCCAAGGCTGGAATCGAACCCGGGTCCCTGGTGCTGAGGCAGCAGTGCTAACCACTGAGCCACTGTACCCTGAATAGCAAGAAAGGTTGGAAGTGCCATGGTAAATTATGTTTGCAGATAACACTAAGCATATGATAGGGATGATGAGAATATGGGCTATAAATGTGTTGCTGGATAAGCGCAGCAGGTCAGGCAGCATCCAGGGAGCAGGAGAATCGACGTTTCGGGCATAAGCCCTTCTTCAGGAATGGGGAAAGTGTGCCAAGCAGGCTAAGATAAAAGGTAGGGAGGAGGGACTTGGAGGAGGGGCGTTGGAAATGCGATAGGTATGATGAGAATATGATCTAGTATTTGGAGAAATTGATTTTTTTTTTTACAAAAATCACATTGAAAGACAGGGACATGAAGACCAGCAGAGCATTGACCCAATACATGGAGTCTAGGTTAGAGGATCAAAGTGATGATATGAGATTATGGAGTCAAAGAAAGTGAGCAGTTGGGTCAGCAATGGCTGAAGATGAAAGTATAGGAATGGAAATCATCTCATGGATTGGCTCTATTTGCAGTAATTAGAAGATGTGTAGTGGAGTGTTGAGTGATCAAGAAGTACCACTGAAACTTAAAGGAAATCTCCATAAGACAGTTGTGAAATTGACCTTGTTATTATATTGCAGAAATCTGGGCAACATCAAGAACAATGACTAGATATTAAAGAGATGTGGATACTGAGGTAAGTGTGTGGAGCATTTGGAACAAAATGAGAAATCAGCTCATTGGCATCAATGGGAACACTGAGGAAATTAGCCACGGCGAGACCAGAATAGTATGGCCAGTTGATGTGCGCCTGAATGGACGGAGAAGAGCAGGAGAGCTAAAGCATGCTGTGATGCAATTGCTGGAAGAGGAAGACCTAAGATAAAAGTTGTAGAGGTGACTAAATGAAATGCAGCAGATTTGAAGAGGAGGAGGAATGGGTAAATAAGAGGAGGAGGAATGGGTAAATGACAGGAGGAGATGGAATCGGGTGATCAGCCTTCACTGTAGCAATCCAAGCAAACTGGGAGAAACCAAGAAGGAGAAAGGGAAAATGCAACAGTAAATAGGGTGATGCAGTGACATTTCACTGTTGTGCCACAGACTAAGATTGGCCACAAGTTTGTGTTTCATTTTTGATTCAAAAACAAAAACTCAAAATTATATATTCTCTTTTCTGACATCAACATGGCAGTTTCAAAGAAAATGCAGCAAGTTACTTCCAACTGACAACTGGAAGAAAAGACTTGCATTTATATAATGCTGATAACACCTGTAGAATACCACTAAACATTTCGTATCAACTGTATTACATTTGAAATTAATTCACTATTGAATTGTCAGAACATACAACTGCCAATTTGCACACAAGATCCTTCAAACATTAAGTGACCAATTAAACTATTTGTCGAGATGTTGGATAAAGGTTAAATATGGACCAGAATACTGGGACAACTCTCCTAAACATCATCATTTGGTGTTTCATTCGCTTTTGCATTCACTTGAACAGGTTAAATGCTTTGGATTTATAGCTCTCTAAAAAAAAGGTAGAACCACTGACAATGCAACAATCTCTTTTTAATGCATTGAAGGGTTAATCTGGATTATTGCACATATCACAGTCATATAGTCTTCCCCCTACAGAATATCTCATGGCTATAATGTTCTCAACTCTGAAAACGATTAGACTATTTTCCATCCAATGTGCTTAGTCTGAACTCTGCCAGATAATGAAGTGTAGAAAAAAAAAACCAACCAACTGTGGGCTGATGGTATGAGCCACTCATTATTAAAAACAGATCTGAACAATATGGACTGTTATGCTATAAATTAATTCAATGATCCTGCTCTCAGTTTTAAAAAGGGACATATTACTATGACACTGTACATCTAATTCTCCATCTCTGATCCATGTTTCCTCTTTCTCCACAGGAGACATTAAGTCGTAGAAATAACTAGTGTTAATTTGTGTAAACATTTCCTGAAGTTCAACTCTGTCTCAGGTTTTCAAGTTACTTTATTTGGTCTGTCTGCACTAAAATAAAATTAAACACGACAATAAAATTGTTCCTGAATACACTGCATGTAGTGGCAGACACTATGCGTGCAGTTGTATTATGTGTCACAAGAGCCTACTTGAATGCCAGAATGTAGTTGTTTGGCAAAACGTCTAATCATTTTTGCATTTTGCGGTCAGCTTTTCAGGCATAAACCAAATCAACTAACATTTTTGGCCAAAATGGTTTTGAAATGAATTTATTGTAGTTACATTTTAGATGGGCTTGACATGACAAGGAAAATCTGTTTAAATGTAGGAGATTGTTTGATGGTGACAGAAAATAGTGCTGCATTAAATCAGGCCACATCTTGAAATGTTTAACAATTAAACAAGACTCATTGGGAGTCCCAAAAAGAGAGGTCAAGTATTCATGTATCGAGTTGAGGAAACAAGGGGGATAAGGCAAGTCTGGTGTATTCCAGTTCAGAAAGTCAATTGGCGATGGATATAACTGGAACCAATCTTTCCACACTTATTTACACATTTACTTACAGTTAGAAACAAATGCTTCCTAATCCTCAGTTTAAGGATGTAGGTTTGCTCACTGAGCTGGAAGGTTCGGTTTCAGACCCGGCTTTGTCCAGAGGCTCACTGATGTTACCGAGTATAGTGATGAAATGTCTGAAACCAAACCTTCCAGCTCAGAGTGAAAACTTACATCCAGAACCTCAACCTGAGCTACAAATCTTCTCAAAACTCAGTTTAAGTCAGTTCATAATTCGCGAAATTAGATAATGGTCACCACTTGCCGACATTTAAAAATGAGCTGGACATTTTTGCTGACTTTTCAAAATACCACAATATTTGTAATTCTTTCAATAGTCTAATGTGAGGTCCATCTGCATCCATTAAGAAGATTGAAATCTTGTGTTGGCTAAAAGTCACTGTTTTTGCTGGTCTGTGTCATGTATTCAGGTATCACTAAGATCTGTTACACCTCAGTGCTCAAGGTGAAAATGCTTTCCCCTAATTTCTTCAAAGGGCCAAGTCAAATAACGATATTGACACTAAGGAGATTTACAGATAAATCTTTCTTCCTCCACCTCCACCATTATCACCACCTCACTCCCCCAGGAGGAGAGCCGTTAGTCCTGATCATAATTTCTATTGCACTCGGCAATTTTTTTCTGGAAGGTATTTAATCATGGGTATTGATCATGTTTATATAACCTTTCGTGAGATATGGGTATTATAGGCAAGGAAAACATTTGTTGCTACCCCTAATTACCCTTAAACTTGCCACTTAGAGGACAGTTTTAAAAGTCAACCACATTGCTGTGAGTCTGGAGTCAGAGAGTCAGAGACCACGTAATGGTGATCAATGCTCTCCCCAAAATGACATTAGTGAAACAAATGGTATTTAACAAAAATTGATAGAATTAAATGTAAAAGCAGCCTTACCCTTAAAATTATTAAACCAAACACTTTTCATAACTCTATTTAAAAAGTATAAACAATGCATTTTAATTTGTTCAGTGTTTGAAAGAGAAATTTCAATATTTACCTTTCTCCCCACTACTCAAAAAAAGTGTTAATTGCACATCGTACAGGCACCAGACACACTGAAGTACCTCATTCAAGTGACACTTTTTCCATACCTAGTTGCCAAACTGTATTCAATATTCAGCCAATATTTGCAGACATATTTGCAGATGAAAATTAGCATGGGAGGTGATATTGGCTAACTGTTCCTTCTTTAACTCGAACATCATTTTTAATTCAAGTCCAGCATTTCTAACACGTGCTTGTTTATAAATCACTGAAATGTGGAAAAGAAGAAAAAACCTTCCTGGCTTTGACGTTAATTAAGACAGACAGGAATTTGGCATTGATGATTAAGGTTCCTGCATTAAAACCACACAAAAAACATACAAACTTCTTAAAAGCAAAATGTGTTTAAAACATTTAGTATTTGACCTTAAATAACCTAAATGATTAAAATTATAAAAGTGGGACAAAGCAGCTTCCCTTTGAAAAAAAGGTCAGTCTCAGTCCAAAACATTTGTTTCCTTTATAACAAATGGTATTGTATTTGCATTCAATTTTTGTCCTCATCTAAATTCTTACCCAGTCCCTCCATTTTTGTAGAATCTCTCTCCTTCCTGTGGTACAAGTCCTAAAACATAGGACCTTTGATCATTTAGCTAAGTAGATTTTTTTGTTTGTATGCATCTAGATGAAGTGCAATTCTTTAAGTCACAGGACATCATACAGCCAAATCTGCTCCTATGTTCAATCAATGCCCACAAATATACACTCCCAGCAAGATAATTATCAAATCATCTCTTGTTTTGCCCCTCCATATTCTGGGGAAACACAGTCAATTGTAGCACACTATAAATACTCCAGCTGCACTCAACAAGTCATTATAGTTTGACAAATCTTACAAGACCTTCAGAGATCAACTACTTAGTCAACAGGAGAATTTGTATTTCTTTATTTCCTTTTCCCATTCAGTTATTCTTATCACTAATTAATGGGATTTTAAAAACCGAATAGGTTCAAGAAACAAACAAATGCATATAAAGAGGGAGAGAGTATTAACTAAAAAAGACAGCTAAGTGAGGATAACCTGTAGCTGTCTGTTGCAGTGTATGACTAAATTCTGGCATCATTGAAAAATGATAAAATGGGTCCCAGCTGATAAAAAAAGTGTACGAGAAAAGAACATAGCAAGACAGTGCGCATGAATACTTGGAAAGAACAGTCAAAATTAAAAGCCACAAAAAGTGGCAGCAAGTAGAACAAAAAGGAACTTATGATATGCATGGCCAGCCTGTCATCTGTAAATTTTCTCTTCTTGTTGAGCTATAATTGCAGACACACGTGCCACAGACTCTTGACTAAGCAGACAGGCACATGACCTCCTCACAATGCTACTGTGCAGCAAAACACTATTAACACAAGGTCCAAGCAATAATGGACACAAGCCACAGGCAACAAATTCCAGAGTAAAAATCAAAACGTACTGGAAATACTCAGGAGGTCAGACAGTATCTAAAGGAAATTGGAGACAGAAACAGAGGTAACATTTCAAGTTCATCAGAACTCTGGATGGAATGGATAAAATCTTATTCCTGAATGCTAGCCAGCGACATTTGGAGCAAGTGGACCTACGTGAGTGATGGTAAGTGTGACTCAGTTACAATGCCTGGTTCCAAGGTGCATCTCAAGGCAAATTTTGGAACACGACAAAATAATACACTAACATAAAAACAGTCTATTTCTCAGCCTTGATCCTCGAGACATGAAAACAAATTTAGTACTGAATTACTGGTCAACTTGGCCTGTTTACCCATATCATTAGAATAAGAAAGAACAACTAGAGATCATTAGCCTTGAAATAAAGGTAGCTGAAAGTTCTTCTAAAACTAAGATAGATTTTAATTCATATAGAGAATAAAAGTAAAACTCCACTGTAAAGATAGCAGGTCAAAAAGGAGCATAGAGCCAAGTTGGAGAAGGGTGTTCCGTACACAAAAGAATGATGTTCAAGTAAACATCCAGGAAGACCAATGATGGCAACCAATTTTAAAAAGTCGACGAGGATCAAAAGTCTATTAAACAGGGTGAGTGGACCTTGTACATAATATGTTCTCTCTGACTGGATAAGCTAAGATGGACAGAACAACCTTCTCATATCTATACCTATCTTTCACTTTTGCAGGAATTCTAATCCCCTTTTCATGGATGTCTCTAAAGCCAGCTGAAGATGCAGCTTTCATTCAGCAGAATGAGCTGGCTTCAAACCTTAGCATCAGAAATGAAAGGCACAGATTACCCACAGCATTTTCCAGTACACTGAATGTTATTGATTAAATAAAATGTCATGATTTATAATGATGAATGCTTTTGCATTCTTCCAGATTAACCACTGATTTTGTCTTGAATAAAAGCAGATTTTTGTATAAATCAGCATTTGAAATGGAAACTAAAATTACTCAAGATCTTTCTAGCAGTTGTTTTTAAACTGGAGCCTCAAACTGATTGAAAGTCTTTGATTGAAACCCCCATTTGAAAGCACAGGTTTCATATAGGCTGAAGCGTGAAACTTTCTGATAGGAAACAAAAAGTATTCTATGCCTCGACATCATCTCCTCCATTCCCACTCCGAATGATACTTCCCAGACTTTGCACCCTTCATTTTATTTTAAACATTACAATCTTCTAACGTGATGAAACATAACTTAAACCACTTCCATTTTCTCACTTTGCATAAAGAAATGGATATTGTTACAATCTATATGGTTTCACTTCTCCATTGATTTACTATCTGAGAGCAAAAATTAGCACAAACCAAACATTGAGCTGGATTGCATATATAGTCAACTTTTAAATGATCAAAAGGTCGGTTTTATTAACAGTTACAAAAAAAAAGTTTGGTTTAGATTAGATTCCCTACAGTATGGAAACAGGCCCTTCAGCCCAACCAGTCCACACCGATCCTCAGAAGAGTAACCCACCCAAACCCATTTCCCTCTGACTAATGCACTTAACACTATGGGCAATTTAGCATGGCCAATTCACCTGACCTGCGCATCTTTGGACTGCGGGAGAAAACTGGAGCACCCGGAGAAACCCACATAGACACGGGGAGAACTTGCAAACTCCACACAGTCACCCAAGGTTGGAATCGAACTTGGGACCCTGGTGCTGTGAGGCAGCAATGCTAACCACTGAGCCACCCCAGAGTTCCCAAGTTCTATAAAATGGAACAAAAACAGTGGGAGTGGGGAAAATCAGTGACAATATATTTTAATTTAGATCACCAAACAGACTTTATAAAATAAATCTCAAGGGTCTGTGAACAGCCTCCAGTGTACAGGATTTACAGACATCACTTTCACGGAATTCATAATCACCCTCGAAAAGAAACCAGTGTGCAAAATGTCTGCAGTTTGCAGTACTTGCTCCACACCAGACTAAGAATCAGAATACAATTGGTGCAATTATAACAAATAATTCTCACTGCAATTCGTCAGGAAGGTTTGAGATTTAACTTGAAAAAATATATAAATGCCACAGCCTCCATTTCTTTTCCTAACAAAAAGGAAAATACAGAAAGAACTCTATAGTCATTGCACATATGAATCTCTTAATCCAATAGTGAACATTTTATAGAATTTTGCACAAATTCAGAAGGAGGCTGTTTTGTTTTAAAATCAAGCAATCACCTGAAAAATAGATGGTGAAAATTGGTGCATATGTTCAAGATGGAGATTGATACATTTTTGAACACCAAGGTATATGGGATGAGAAAGAAGATTGGCCACAGTCATATTGAATGGTAGGAGAGCCATATACTCTAATCCTGCTCCTACTGTTACATTCCTCTCCATTTTGTTGGAATAGTACAAACCCATGACGACGAGATAATCTATTGTTCAATATTAACTGGGAAGCTTATTTCTATGTTTGCTGGGAATGGATCAGAGAAGAAATAAGGAGACCCAACTGTGATACCATCAAAGGAATTGCTCGCTGCTATACTGTTGAGGTTTATTCCTGACGAAGGGTTTAATGCATGAAATGTCAACTCTCCTGCTCCTCGAACGCTGCCTGATCTGCTGTGCTTTTTCGGTGCTACCCTTTTCAACTCTGATTCTTCAGCATCTACAGCCCTCACTTCCTCCCAGGTTACAATCTATGCTTGACTACTAGATGAGTAATTGGAGGCTTATTAATCTATTTATTGCAGTACAGGTTTGTGCCTTCAGAACAAAGAAAATTGGAGGCAAAAACCACAATAATTGTAGAGCACTCAATGACTTAAATCCGCAGATAAGGGCAATATTATTTTCTTATACGGTGTTGTACTTCATTTATAATACAAAAAGAGAAAAGACAAAAGGCAATCTTAACAGTAACCAAAGACAAATGTGAAACATTTAGAAAGTTCATCTTTTGAAAAAGCAATGCATTTTTAGACAAGTCTTAGTATAAATGCATATAATACAATTAATTTAAGCAGTCTTAACTATTGTCACTAAATTCCTGACAAACATGAACTGAAGCAAATTAGTTTTCTGCAAAAGACTTGGAGCCAAATTGGCACAGAATATGCATGACCTTTCAATGCTGAATTAAAAAGAAGTTTACATGTCCACCAACACCCTGTGATATCATGAAAATCGACAACATGTTCCTTATTGGAGCCTGCTATACATTTAGTTTCACAATGCCATGTTTCAGACTAGTTAAATAGCCTCAAGTAAATCAAAAAGCGGAATGCTCCAGATTGGCCCCTTCAGGAAGGATCAGGTTACTTGAAGTTATTTCTTTTTCTAACTGATGAAAGGCTAAGCCAAATGTAATTGGCACTGATTGTATACCTAGACTGTAGAGATACCAGAAATACTTCAAGTCTGGATTTTGATTGGTGGAGTAACCTTGCAAATAGTCAGCTTTCTTGCAAGTAATATCCTGAAAGGTTCGAAGAAGTGAAATTTACAAGCAACCAGATGAACAATCGGAATGCTACACAGCAATTAACAATTAGGAGGGTCAAAAGCAAATAGGTGTTGGTACAATTCTGCTCCTAATCAGTTATGGCTTATTTATTTAATGTCACCTCATCTATTACAACTGTCTGCTGGTAACAAAGTGTAAAAGTAACGCACTTTGCAACACACACTAGATCAAAACTTGACTGCACCACTTGGCTTTCCAATAACTCTCCTGTTTGAGGAGGAGGAGACATAATCTAAACTTGATTAGAAGGATCCTTCTTTGTATTTTCCCCCGCTCGGTCATGACAAGTTACAGAATTTTCAATTTGTTTCCAAATTATTTCCATGGACTTTCTCCTGAGAAACAAAACAACAAAACTTGTCAACCCAGATGATTCTTGTCATTTGGTCTGGCACTTCAAGTTCATTTCCTTATTAGCACACAATTGAAGGCAAGTCAAACAGACTGACAGCGAATCATTAGCTTCCCTGGACCTTAGACTAAAATCCTAACTACCAGTAGTGTCTCCTAGGAATCTCTATCTTTCCATCACCCTTTGTTTCAGCTGCAACCTACTCTGAACTGTGTCCAGGCAATTTGGCACACTTATTCAACCCAACGTAAAGCTATTGAAGACATCCATTTAGAACTTCCTACATAAAATTATAGCAAATGCCTTTCAAATGAAACAATTAAAAATAACAAACATCAAGACTTCTTTTATAAAACTAGAAAATAGAGTTTCAACATGTATTGAACTAGTAAAATAAAGAAACCAGGGCAGCAAGGAGAGGAGAGGTGAAGCGAGGGCTGCCAGGAAGGGCGAGTTTTCCCGCATTAAAAGGGACTTACCTCAGGAGTCGGGCCTCCATTTTGCCAGAGTGGCGAGGGAGGAACGAAGGACTTCTGGGAAGACATATTTGTGTGGGTGCATTACCCAAAACACTACTCTGGTAGTGTCTCCCACCCATCCTCCTCCTCCTCCTCTAACCAAAAAAAAAGATCTGGGCGCCAGATTGGTAAGGTATCGAGTTTTTTTTTATTCCTTATTTTTTCATCAGTCTCTTTGGGAATTTAGAATAGTGGGAATGGAGGTTAGGGCAGTTGAATGTTCCTCCTGCAGAATGTGGGAGGTAAGGGTCACCACTAGTGTCCCTGCTGGCTACATCTGCTGGAAGTGCACCCAACTCCAGCTCCTCGAAAATCACGTTAGGGAACTGGAGCTGGGGCTGGGGCTGGTTGAACTTCGGATCATTCGGGAGGCAGAGAGGGTTATTGAGAGGAATTACAGGGAAGTAGTCACTCCTCAGGTACAAGAAAAAGGCAAGTGGGTTACAGTCAGGGGGCGGAAAGGGAATCGACTGGCAGTGCAGGGATCCCCAATAAGTATACCATTTTGGATACTGTTGGGAGGGGGCGATGACTTACCAGGGGAAAACAGTGTGGTACAGGGCTCTGGCACAGATTCTGTCCCTGCTGCTCAGAAGAGAAAGGGGAAGAGGAGCAGAGCAGTAGTCTTTGGGGACTCCACAGTTAGGGGAATAGATAGGAGGTTCTATGGGGACGAGAGAGACTCATGGTTGGTGTGTTGCCTCCCAGGTTCGTGATGTCTCTGATCGTGTTTTTGGGATCCTTAAAAGGGGAGGGGGAGCAGGCCCAAGTCGTGGTCCACATAGGCACCAACGACATAGGTAGGAAGAGAGATGGGGATTTAAGGCAGAAATTCAGGGAGCTAGAATGGAAGCTTAGAGCTAGGACAAACAGACTTGTTGTCTCTGGTTTGTTGCCCGTGCCACGTGCTAGTGAGGCAAGGAATAGGGAGAGAGAGGAGTGGAACACAGCTACAGGGATGGTGCAGGAGGGAGGGTTTTGGATTCTTGGATAATTGGGACCTCTACAAGCAGGATGGTCTTCATCTAAACCAGAGGGGTACCAATATCCTGGGGGGGAAATTCGCTAAGGCTATTGGGGTGGGTTTAAACTAATCCAGCAAGGTGGATGGGAACCAAAATTGTAGTTCGAGTATAGAAAAGATTGAGAGTAGGAAGGTTCAAAATCAAGCTTCAGAGACACAAGATGGCACCAGCAAGCAAGAAGTTGGTTTGAAGTGTGTCTACTTCAATGCCAGGAGGATCCGGAATAAGGTGGGTGAACTTGCAGCATGGGTTGGTACCTGGGACTTCGATGTGGCCATTTCGGAGACATGGTTAGAGCAGGGACAGGAATGGTTGTTGCAGGTTCCAAGATTTAGATGTTTCAGTAAAAACAGAAGGTGGTAAAGAGGGAGAGGTGTGGCATTGTTGGTCAAGGACAGTATTACAGTTGCAGAAAAGGATGTTTGGGGACTCGTCAACTGAGGTAGTATGGGCTGAAGTTAGAAACAGGATAGGAGAGGTCACCCTATTGGGACTTTTCTATAGGCCTCCGAATAGTTCCAGAGATGTAGAGGAAAGGATAGCAAAGATGATTCTCGATAGTAGTGAGAGAGAGAGAGAGAGACACAGGGTAGTTGTCATGGGGGACTTCAACTTTCCAAATATTGACTGGGAACACTATAGTACGAATACTATAGATGGGTCAGTTTTTGTCAAGTGTGTGCAGGAGGGCTTCCTGACACAGTATGTAGACAGGCCAACAAGGGGCGAGGCCACATTAGATTCAGTACTGGGTAATGAGCCCGGCCAGGTGTTAGACTTGAAAGTAGGTGAACACTTTGATGATAGCAATCACAATTCTGTTATGTTTACTTTAGTGATAGAAAGGGATAGGTGTATACCACTGGGCAAGAGTTACAGCTGGGGGAAAGGCAATAATGATGCAATTAGGCAAGATTTAGGAAGCATCGGATGGAGAAGGAAACTGCAGGGGAAACGCTTATTCAAGAAAACGCTCCTGAGTGTTCTAGATTAGTATGCACCTGTCAGGCAGGCAAGAAGCTGTAGAGTGGAATCTCTGGTCAAGAGGAAGAAGAAGGCTTACGTTAGGATGAGATGTGAAGGCTCAGTTAGGGCACTTGAGGGTTACAAGGTAGCCAGGAAAGACCTAAAGAGAGCTCAGAAGATGCAGGAGGAGACATGAGAAGTTGTTGGTGGATAGGATCAGGGTAAACCATAAGGCTTTCTATAGGTATTTAAGGAATAAAAGAATGACGAGAGTAAGATTAGGGCCAATCAAGGATAGTAGTGGGAAGTTGTGTGTGGAGTCAGAGGAGACAGGGGAAGCACTAAATGAATACTTTTCAACAGTATTCACTCTAGAAAATGACAATGTTGTCGAGGAGATTACTGAGATACAGGCTACTAGACTAGGTATGATTGAGGTTCACAAGGAGGAGGTATTAGAAATCCTGCAGTGTTAAAATAGATAAGTCCCCTGGGCCGGATGGGATTTATCCTAGGATCCTCTGGAAAGCCAGGGAGGAGATTGCGGAGCCTTTGGCATTGATCTTTAAATTGTCATTGTCTACAGGAATAGTGGCAGAAAACTGGAGGATAGCAAATGTGGTTCCCCTGTTCAAGAAGGGGAGTAGAGACAACCCAGGTAATTAATTATCGACCAGTGAGCCTCACTTCAGTTGTTGGTAAAGTGTTGAAAAAGGTTATGAGAGATAGGATTTATAACCATCGAGAAAAGAATAATTTGATTAGGGATAGTTAGGTTAGGTCGTGCCTCACAAATCTTATTGAGTTCTTTGAGAAGGTGACCAAACAGGTAGATGAGAGTAAACCGGTTGATGTGGTGTATATGGATTTCAGCAAGGAGTTCGATAAGGTTCCCCACAGTAGACTATTGTACAAAATGCGAAGGAATGGGATTGTGGGAGATATAGCAGTTTGGATCAGTAATTGGCTTGCTGAAAGAAGACA
>NC_057725.1:38745283-38808588 GCF_004010195.1 Chiloscyllium plagiosum
GTGTGAGGTGATTCACTTTGGTCGGAGTAACCGGAATGGAAAGTACTGGGCTAATGGTAAGATTCTTGGTAGTGTAGATGAGCAGAGAGATCTCGGTGTCCAGGTACACAGATCCTTGAAAGTTGCCACCCAGGTTGACAGGGTTGTTAAGAAGGCATACAGTGTTTTAGCTTTTATTAACAGAGGGATCGAGTTCCGGAACCATGAGGTTATGCTGCAGCTGTACAAAACTCTAGAGCGGCCGCACTTGGAGTATTGTGTACAGTTCTGGTCACCGCATTATAAAAAGGATGTGGAAGCTTTGGAAAGGGTGTAGAGGAGATTTACTAGGATGTTGCCTGGTATGGAGGGAAAGTCTTAAGAGGAAAGGCTGAGGAAAGAAGAATGTTGAGAGGTGACTTAATAGAGACATATAAGATAATCAGAGGGTTAGATAGGGTGGACAGGGAGAGCCTTTTTCCAAGAATGGTGATGCCGAGCACAAGGGGGCATAGCTTTAAATTGAGAGGTGATAGATATAGGACAGATGTCAGAGGTAGTTTCTTTACTCAGAGAGTAGTAAGAGTATGGAATGCTTTACCAACTGTAGTAGATTCACCAACTTTAAGTACATTTAAGTCGTCATTGGACAAGCATATGGACGTACATGGAATAGTGTAGGTTAGATGGGCTTCAGGTTGGCATGACAGGTCAGCACAACATCGAAGGCCGAAGGGCCTGTACTGCACGGTAATGTTCTATGAAACAAATTAACATTGCATCATGCAATTTCAACCCAAAACTGAATATGTTTTTGCAGAGATTTGACAAAACATGATGCTCACCAAAAATATAAAATTCCAGTAAAAAAGCTAACATAAAATCAACAAAAAATGTTCACTTGGCACAGTGAGTGCATCCTAAGGCAGAAGGTCTGGAATCAAATCCTACTTCAGAACCTGATAGCCACTGAAGGGGCTTTCATAACAAAGCCAAGAAGGTTGATTAGCAGGTGACTATTCTTTCCAAATATGCCTATGCCAGGAGAGTCTCATCAGTCAAATTTGATGTGGAGTGGTGCTGCTGAAGCTATAGACTTTTGGACAGGCTAGCAACATGTTTCAAGAAAAGCCAGCCATGGAAAAACAGAATAAGCCCACATTTCGTCAACATCATACATCACCTGACATGGGAAAGATATAAAGATAAATAATTTCTCAGCAAAGCGAAGGGGGCTAAGACAACACTTAATACCATTGGACTGGCCTATGATTATGCTTGGCAAAGTACTGCTGTGCCATTGCTTTTGCAGCATACAGGCAGGTCTCATTAGGAATATCAAAACTTTAAACTATAGTGACCAGATGCAGAAATTTGTAAAATAGTGGTATAACAGATTTTGTTAAATTGAAAAGAAAGCAAGAAAAAATAAAGTCAATGATATTGCTTCTGTGAACAGCCATGATGTGAACATAATACTTAGTTATTCACTAATTTAAAAGTGTCGAAGTGGACGATAAATTGAAATGGAAGAAATAACTCACTGATATGGTGGTCAAGCCTCATACATGATTATACTGTCTCAACATTCCGATATTAAAATTACACTGCAAACCTGAAAATGCTTTAACACAGCTACAGATGAATATGAGGAGAAAGTGAGGTCTGCAGATGCTGGAGATCAGAGCTGGAAATGTGTTGCTGGAAAAGCGCAGCAGGTCAGGCAGCATCCAGGGAACAGGAGAATCGACGTTTCGGGCATAAGCCCTCCTGAAGAAGGGCTTATGCCCGAAACGTCGATTCTCCCGTTCCCTGGATGCTGCCTGACCTGCTGCGCTTTTCCAGCAACACATTTCCAGCTACAGATGAATATGCTATGGTTTTGGAAGTCTTGCCTGATTCTGCTGTTTTAGGAAAGCAGGCAATCTGACAAGATATAGAGATTACTAAATCTGTCGGGTGAGCTGACATCTCGACAAAATCTGCTTTCAAAGAATCAGTGAATGTAATGCCCTTCTCTAAAAGAATATTTAACGGAAGCCGATATATGGCCAAGGCTATGTACTTAGGAAGAACTCAGACTGATTATTCTACCTATGTTAGAATAGTATCGAACAAAGAACAAAACAGTACAGTACAGAAACAGGCCCTTCAGCCCAAGCCTGCAATGACATTTGACATCTTTCTAAACTAAAACCCTTTTGCCTCTATTCCCTGCCTATTCACATATCTGTCAAGATGCCTTTTAAACATGCTATTGTCCCTGCTTCTGCCATCTCCTCTGGCAGTGCATTCCTGGCACTTACCACCTATTTTAAAAAAACCTGCCCTCTCACATCCCCTTTAAAATTTCCCCCTTTCACCTTAAATCTATGTCCCAATACATACTTTTAGTTTGATTTGTTGTAATTTTTAAATTATTTAACTACCTGCAACATTGTAATGAGACTGCAATATACCCAAAATGAATTTTCTGAGAGAGAGAGAATAAATTAAAGTACATCCTACTGGGCGTGCTCTTTGTGGACATCCAGCAAGAAGAAAAAGTAGTTCACAAATCTAACAACTTAAAGTCTTTCCACTTACTCTAGAACAGCCAGGTAACATCAGGACAATTGCAATTTTTCTCTTATGCTTCAAGTATGCCCTAAGATGGTGTTTGGAACCAAGGGCTTCCACTGGCTTGACCGATGATTATGCTTGGTAAAGTACTGTTGTTGTGTGTGCCATTGCTTTTGCAGTATAACTGCTCCAGAAACACTTCTGCGCTTGCCCCTTGTCAACAGGGTAATTGGAAGGACTTCCAGGCTGATAAACAACCTGTTTTCTTGGATTATGAACAATGGCCAGCAAATCCTAAAAGTGGGACTTGAGCCTGGAGTTTCTGGTCCAAATGTAGGGACGCTACCCATTATACCATATGACATCCAGATGCTGGGAGAAAGTGAGGATTGCAGATGTTGGAGATCAGAGTTGAGTGTGTGGTGCTGGAAAAGCACAGCAGGTCAGGCAGCATCAAAGAAGCAGGAGAATCAACATTTTGGGCATAAGCCCTTCAAAATGATGACGGGCTTGTGCCCGAAATGTTGATTCTCCTGCTCACTGAATGCTGCCTGACCTGCTGTGCTTTGCTAGCACCACACTCTCGACTTTTAAATGCTACTAACAGATATTACCCATAGTAAGGGAAGCAAGAGGAAGGTGCTTTGTTATCAGTATAACTTTAATCAAAAAGCCCATGACACCATCATTGCTTCACTGTAGAGACCTCTGGGTTTAATCTCTTTTCATATTCCATTTTATCCCAGGTCACTTGAAGCATCACATTCTGCTTAAAGCACACTTCTCTCGTGTAACTAATAACATAATGTCAGCTTAGACATTTAAGGCCTGAGAAATATAATGTTTGTATGTAATAGCTAGTTGCCATAGGTGTTGAATTCTTCAATACCACGATTGCTGCACCCAGTTCTTTAATGTTACAGGACATAACGCAAGCACTGCCATGTCAGGTAAAAGGAGTCGAATAGTAAGAAAGGATATTGGTGCAAGAAATTTAAGTGTGGAATCAGTTTGGTGGAACTAGAGAAGCAACAAAGGTCCAAAAACATGAACAGGAGTTATCTATAGGCCTTCTGAATGTAATGGAGAGATAGGGAACATGTTAAACAGGAAATCTGAGGTGCAAGTAGGAAGAGAGTGCTATATTAATCGTGGGCGATTATAATCTACACATGAAATAGACAAACCACAATTGCAATAGTGTGAAAGATGAATTCCTGGAGTGTGCACAAGTAGTTTATGTAGAATGAAATCAACTTTGGAACAGTTTATCCTCGATTTGGTCTGCAAAATGAGGAGTTGCATAACCATGGCTAACAGAAGAAATTACGGATTGCATTCAATCTAATATTGGGGGCTGGGGCGGGGTCATATAAAGTTCCTAGAAAAAGTAGTAAAAAAATTGAGAATCCAAAGGAAGACCGAGAAGGTTTATTAACAGGGGCAAAATAGACAACGCAAATAAACTTGCAAGGAGCTTATAGAAGCTCTTGCAGTCAAGCATATAAGACGACGGTGGTTCAATGGTTAGCACAGCACCTGAGACCCGGGTTCAATTCCCGTTTCGGGCAACTGTCTGTGTGGAGTTTGCACAGTGTCTGCGTGGGTTTCCTCAGAGTGCACCAGTTTCCTCCCATAGTCCAAAGATGCGCAGGTTAGGTGAATTGGCCATGCTAAATTGACCATAGTGTTAGGTGCATTAGTCAGGTATAAATGTAGGGTCTGGGTGGGTTGCTCTTCAGAGGGTCGGTGTGGACTTGTTGGGCTGAAGGGCCTGTTTCCACACTGTAGGGAATCTAATCTAAAAAAAGAAATAGATTGGCAAAGTAAAATGTAGGTCCCTTATAATCTGCAATGGGAGATAAAACTGAAAAGGAAAACCAAAAAGTGCAGAGCAATTTAACAGCTAATTCTGTCTTCATACAAGACGATACAAATAACTTCCCAAAAATGATCAGAAGGTGGAGTTTCCACATTCTACCAGTGTGGGTTTCCCCTAGGTTCCCAGAGGTTACTATTTAAAGTAAAAATGAACAATTTTATTCTCCAAGTCCAACAGAGAACATGAAACTATAACTATTTACACACTATTTACAACTCCTTTCTTTTAAGCCTATCTTTTACCTCTCACTCTACAATACTGGTCCAATAAATTCCCTCTTAAATTTACGGCAAATCACTTTCAAACCCAGTTGACATTAGATTAGATTCCCGACATGTGGAAACAGGTCCTTCGGCCCAATAAGTCCATAACGACCTTCTGAAGAGTAAGCCACCCAGACCCATTTCCCTCTGACTAATGCATCGAACACTATGGGCAATTTAGCATGGCCAATTCACCTGGCCTGCACATCTTTGGATTGTGGGAGGAAACCGGAGCACCCAAAGGAAATGCACGCAGACACGGGGAGAATGTCTGTGTGGAGTTTGCACAGTCTCCCGAGGTTAGAGTCGAAACTGAGACCCTGGTGCTGTGAGGCAGCCGTGCTAACCACTGAGCCACCATGCTGCCCAGAAAGCACACATTCCCTTGCCAGGAATTGAGCCCAGGCCGCAGCAGTGAAAGCATTGAATCCTGACCAGTAGGCCACCAGGAAATCTTCAGATGTTGAATTTTCTCTGTAGATTTCTCTAGGTTGTCCTCTCTTCATTATTCTGCTTCACAGGTCTTCACATGAACAGGTACCTTTCACAGAGCTATTTGTCCAGCAGTCTATATTTATTGGTGCTGGCTTGGCTGTCCTTGCTATTCTCCCTCTAACTATTCAAAATGTTCGGTTTTATACCCCAAAACATCGGATTCTTTCATTGGTTTAATGTAATTAAAACACTAAGTTCACGTTCAACTGGATCTTGGTATCTGGGGCATAATTTAAGCTGATTGGCCAAATTTGTATTTGTTGCGTACCATGGCAATGCAGTTGCACTATTGGTTCCACAATCAAATGTTATATTTTAATTCTTTCAGCACACTCTGTGCCTCTAAGTCCATGTAAGCTTCCAGTCTCTCAAAAGGTACTGTACACCTCTACACCTTCATAAGACAAGCTATTCCAGTATAGCTATAACCCTGGCATCTACTCAGCAAATGTGGAAAATTTTCCAGGTATGCACCATACACAAAACCAGGACAAACGCAATCTGGACAATTAATGTCCCATGAATCTGCGCTTGATCTTAGAATCAGATCACAGAAACAGAGCCTTTTTGTCCAACTTGTCCGTGCCAAAGTTTTCCAAATTAAATAGTCCCATTTGCCAGTAGTTAGCCCATATATCCTAACCTTTCCTATTCATGGACATGTTCAAATGTCTTAAGTGTTGTAATTGTACCTGCATCTATCACTTCCTCTACCAGTTCATTGGACATACAAACCATCTGTGAAAAAGTTGCTCCTCGGGTCTTTTTAAAATCTTTCTCCTCTCACCTTAAAACTATGCCCTTTAGTTTTGAACTCTCCTGTGTATGGAAGGGTCATCAACAGTGCCAGTAAGCAACACTTTCTTAGCAAAAGCAAAATGAGAGTCAATGGAGATCAGAAGAGAAAACAAACACTCCGCTGGTTGGAATCATACCTGGCACAAGAAAAACAGTTTGCAATTGTTGGTGGTCAGTCATCTCCAGCATCAGGAAATTTCTGCAGGAGTTCCTCAGAATTGTGTCCTAGATCCAAACATCTACAGCTGCTTCAAATAGCTTTCCCTCAAGCATAAAGTCAGAATTATACAATGTACAGTACCACTATGCAACTCCTCAGGAACAGAAACAGTTTATATATAAATGCAACAACTCAGACAATATCCAGGCTTGGGATTGCAAATAATGCCACACAAGTACCGGGCAATGCCAATAGAATCACTGAATCCCTCCAGTATGGAAGCAGCCCATTTGGCCCAGTAGCAAATCAAGTCCACACGGACCTCCGAAGAGAATCCAACCGAACCTATCCCTGCATTTCCCATGGTTAATCCACATGGCCTGCATATCCCTGGACACTGTGGGGTAATTTAGAATGGCCAATCCACCTGACCTGCCCATCTTTGGACCATGGGAGGAAACCCACAAAGACAGTCGCCCGAGGATGGATCCGAACCAGAGTCCCTGGCCATGTAAGGCAGCAGTGCTAACCACTGTACCACCATACCACCCCATCTCTTAACACAAAAATCTAACCATCACTCCTTCACATTCAATGGCATTAACACTGATTCTCTAACAACCTGGGGATTACCAGTGACCAGAAACTGAACCAGACTAGATAGATAAATAGATGCTACAACTCACTTAATTTTAATTTAGCATCACATTTGCTTATTTGCATACAATTTAAAATCAGTGCCCTCTCATCCTTTATCATTTTGCAAACACAAACAGGTTTACTGTCCATTCTATCAAAACCACTGAAGAATTCGAAAACTTCCATCAGACCTCCTCTTAGATTGCATGTCTCCAAGGAGAACAGTCCCCAACCTCTCTAATCTATTCTCAACTGATATTTCTTACCCTTGGAACAATTGTATTGGGGGGGGGGGGGGGAAGGTGGGTTGCAGTGGTATCTTGGCGCATTAACCTCTACACCGCTGAAGCCAGGCACCAACTCTCAGACACTTCCTTCTCCTCGACCTCAACCTTACATCCCATCACGAAACCATCATCTTCCAAACCATCCACAACCTCTTCACCTCAGGGGATCTCTTATCCACAGCCTCCAACCTCAAAGTCCCGGAACCCCACACCACCCGGTTCTACCTCTTACCCAAAATCCACAACCTGACTGCCCCAGTCGACCATCATTTCCATCTGCTCCTGCCCCACCAAAGGTATCTCCTTATATCTTGACCCCCCTTGGTCTAGGAACACCCCACATACATTCGGAACACCAGCCACACCCTCCACCTCCATGACCTTCATTTCCCCAGCCCCCAATGCCTCATCTTCACCACGGACATCCAGTCCCTGTACATGTTCATCCACCATGACAAAGACCTCCAAGCCCTTGGATTCTTCCTCTCCCGCCAATCCAACCAGTACCCCTGCACAGAAACACACATTCCATTGGGTGCACTGGTCCTCACCCTCAACTACCCTCGCCCTTCGAATCCTTCCACTTCCTTCAGACCAAAGGGGTAGCCATAGGCACCCATATGGACCCTAGCTATGACTGCCTCTTCATCGGATATGTGGAACCATCCACCTTCAGTAGTTACACTGGCAGCATTCCCCACGCTATACTGATGACTGTATCAGTGCCACCTTGTGCTCCACAAGGAGGTTGAACAGTTCATCAACTTCATGAACATCTTCCACCCTGACCTCAAGTTCACCTAGACCATCTTGGACACCTCCTTCCCCTTCTTGGATCTCTCTCTGTCTCCATTTCCAGTGACTGGCTCAATACTGACATCTATTTCAAACCCACCAACACCCACAGCTATCTGGACTACACCTCCTGTAAAACCTATCCCTTATTCCCAATTCCTCAGCCTCCGCTGCATTTGCTCCCAGGAGGACAAATTCCACTCTGGGACATTCCAGGTGGCCTCCAACCTCAAGGTCAACAATGTCCTCCAGCACATCTCCTCCACTTCCTGCACCACTGCCCTTAAACCCCCGCAACTGCAACAAAAATAGAGCCCTACTGGTCCTCACCTTGCATTGCATCCGGAGATTGGTGGGGTGCATCATCCTCTGCCATTTCTGCCACCGCCAGTCAAACCCTACCAGATATATTTCCTTCCCCACCCCTATCAGCATTCCATAAAGACAATTCCCTCTGCAACTCCCTTGTTAGGTCTACCCATGCCCCCACTAACCCAACCTCCACTCCCCCATCTTCCCTTGCCACCGCAAGAGGTGTAATAGCTGGACCCACACCTTCCCCCTCACTTCCATCCAAGACCCCAAAGGATCCTTCCACATCCGGCAGAGATTCTCCTGCACATCCAATCATCTCATCTACTGTGTCCGTTGCTCTTGATGTGGTCTCCTCTAAATTGGGTAAACAGGATGGCAACTTGCAGAATGTTTCAGGGAACATCTCTGGGGGGCACGCACCAAACAACCCCACCGCCCTGTGGCTGACCACTTCAACTCCCCCTCCTGGTCCAACAAGTTCATGCAAGTCCTGGGCCACCTCTACCGCCAAATTCTAGCCAAATCCTAACTGGAGGAAGAACGCCTCATCTTCTGCCTTGGGACCCTCCAACCACACGGCATCAATGTCGATTTCACCAGTTTTGTCTTCTCCCTTCCTCCCACCCCATCCCTCCAATTCAGCACTGCCCCCTTGAACTGTCCTACCTGTTCATCTTCCTTCCTACCTATCCGCTCCATTCTCCACTCCAATCTATCGCCATCACCCCTCATCTTCATCTACCTATTGTCTTCCCAGCTACCTTCTCCCCAGCCCCCACCCGCCCTCCTATTTATCCCTCAGCCCTTTCTCACCCGACATTCCGAATGAAGAACTTATGCCCAAAAACATCAACTTTCCTGCTCCTTGGATGCTGCCTGACCGGCTGTGCTTTTCCAGCATCACACTTTTTGACTCTGATCTCCAGCATCTGCAGGCCTCACTTTCTTCAACTCTCTCCACCTATCCTGTCACATTGAGTGATTTTTACATTAGGGTACCTCCACTCCTGCGCCCTTGTAAGATTTGTACCCGTTATTTTATATTGTCTGTCCATCTTTTGCTGACAAATGCATCATCTTGTGCTTCTTCACATTGAACTATATCTGCCATGCCTCATTCCACAACTTGACAATATCCTTTTGTGGTTTCCCATTGTCCTCTTCAGAGTTTACAATATTTTCAAGCTTCATATCATCTGCAAACTTTAAACTGTCCTCTGCACACCAAGGCTGGAGGTCATTAATATTTATCAGGAAAAGCAACAATCCCAGTGCCGATTCCTTGGGAGCTCCACTACAATCCCCCCTCCAGATTGAAAAGTATCCATTTATGATGACTATTTCTTAACATTCAACCAATTTTATATCCATGTTGCTACTGTCCCTTTTATTCCATAATCTGTAATATTTCAAACAAATATGTTGTGTGGCACTCCATCAAATGCCTTTTGAAAGTCCACATGCCACATACATTACCTACATTGACACGACCATCTCTTCAAAAAAAAAACTCTAAGTTAGGCAGAATTTGTGTTTTAACTTTCTAAATCCATATTGAATCTTGCCAAACACCATACTTTTTCCCCTGTGATTCCGAATTCTAACCCCACAAATTCCACTCTCACATCCTTCAATATACTTGGTGGATCTCATCTGGTCCCAGTGTCTTGTCAGCTTTAAGTATCGATACCCTATCCAACACTATCTCCTTCTAGGTGACAGAAGGGTTCCTTGACCTGGGTAGCTTCTAACTCTTTAATAAAGGCAGATGCAAAGATTTCATTTAACAGCACAGCCATGCCTCTTGCCACCCTGCGTAAACCGTCATTTTGCACCTAATCAGCTTCCTTATATCACTGTTTTACTAATGATGTGCCTACAGAAGTCATACAGATTGTCCTTTATGTTTTCCTCAGTCTTTTCTCATAATCCGGCTTCACTTCTCTCATACTTTTTCACCCCCCCTCGCTGAACCTTCATTATTCCTTTCGGTTTTCAATTGTGTTTTCGACCCATTACCTATCATTGGCACATGTTTTCTTCTCAATCTTAAATTTATACCTCACAATTAATCCAGGAGCTCTAGATTTGTTTGTCATCCCTTTCCTTGAGGATACATACTTGAAATGTCCTGAACCATCTCCTCTTTGAAGAATGGCACTGTTCAGAGGTTTCTCCCCACTCTACCTATTGTTCCAGCCTATCTGGTCGAGCTTCATTCTTGCCCACTGAACTTAGCTCTCCCCCAATTTATTATTCTTACTCTGGATTGTCAAATTGTTCTTTTCTATCATTCTATGCCTTGTGTTACAAGGATCACTGCTTCCTAAATTATTGCCCACTGACACACTACCTACTTGACCCACCACACTTCCAAGAACCAGGTCCAACAGCATATCCTTTCATTGAACCAGACGTATACTGGTGTAGGAACTTCTGCTGATCATCGTCTTGGAATAGGTAAACACGAGGACTGCAGATGCTGGAAACCAGAGTCTGGATTAAAGTGGTGCTGGAAAAGCACAGCCGGTCAGGCAGCATCCAAAGAGCAGGAAAATCGACGTTTCAGGCAAAAGCCCTTCATCAGGAATAGAGGCAGGGAGCCTGCAGAGTGGAGAGATAAATGAGAGGGGTGGGAAGAAAGTAGCATAGAGTACAATAAGTGAATGGGGGTGGGGATGGAGACGATAGGTCAGAGAGGAGGGTGGAGTGGATAGGTGGAAAGGAAGATTTTCCTGCTCCTTGGATGCTGCCTGACCTGCTGTGCTTTTCCAGCACCACTCTAATCCAGACCATAGTCTTGGAATGTTTGCTTATCCTTGTCCTCGATGCTACCAATAACTACCTGAATGTAGATCTAGGATAAAAGTCCCCCATTATAGTCTAATAATTTTTGCATCTCTAAATTTCTCTGCAAATTTGTCCCTCTACATCCTCCCACGAGGTAGTGGTCCATAGACTGCACCGAACAATGTAATTGCACCTTCTGTGTTCCTTGCTCTAGCCAGGTTGATTCTATCCTTCAACCCAATGGGATGTCCTCTTTTCCTAGCAATGCAACACTTTCTTGAACCATTTCTGCCATCCTCCTCCTACTACTCTTCCTTTCGTATTTTCTATCAACATTTTGTACCAGGAATATACAACACCCAGTCCTGCCCTTTCTTCAACTAGGTATCTTTTATTGTTGCATTATATTTTCAGATCATAATCTAGCCTTCTAGCTCCAAATCTTATTTACTATAATCCATGCATTCATATCCACACACAGTAACGCTGATTTAGACTGTTACTTTCTCCGTTCCTTGGACTTCACTGTTTGCTTGCTATTTGTTTGCCTAGCGCCAGCCTTGCCAAGTTAGTTTAAAGCCCTCCCAACAATACTAGCAAGGTGTCTCAAAAGGAACTTAGTCCCAACTCTGATCAGGTACAACCAATCCAGATTGTATCAGTGCCAATTCCAGTCTCTGAGGAATCTTCAATCCTCCCTGTTGCACCATACTTCCATAATTTCATCTACCTTAGCCTTCTCTCCCTGTACTCACTTCCATGTGGCACTGGGAGCAATCCAGAGATTACTACATTTGTTTGCTAATTTTCTATCTAGTTCTCTATATAATACAGGACCACATCTCCCTTTCCACTGAAGTCATTGGTAGCAATGATTTCTATCTGTTCACCCTCCCAAGGAGAGATGAAGTCAAAATCCTCAAAGCTAAAGAAATAGTTGGCTTTGGATACAAGACTGCACTGTATTGCTTTAACTGGTGAAAATAAAAGTCTGGTTTCAGTTCGGAGTTATCCTGGCAATACTTCCAGCAGACATACAATTGTTGGATGGCACAGTATGTAATAATGTTAATGTTAAACTTTTAACAGCAATATAAAATGATCAACTTTAGTTAGCTTTGCAGTAAGTATACATTTTTCAACTGTACATTACCAATTTAATGTGACAATACATATTGCAAAAATGTGAAAGAGATTTAATGCAATTTATTTACATCCTGAATAAATCACTTGTACTATATGACCCAAGCCATAAGTGACAACCAGTAGTCTGAATGCAGCTTATTTCACTTTCCACCATATGAAGACACAATTAGCTTGAACAACACAATTACAGCAACATCTCAGGAAGGGCAACAGGCCAGAAATAGTCTTAAAATTTACTTGAGTAAAACCCAATGGGGGTTAATTCTATTCGAACCCCCTCACAGAAAAAACATTCCTGTTTGGAGTAAAAGGGTTTTCCTCTGGGCAAAACTAAGCTGAATGAAAGACAGCAGCTGATACTAATCAGACTGTGGAATTGTTTGAGCACTGGGAGAATTCTGGTACTGCTCTGTACCGCACTTCTCATCTCACACTTATAAATTATGGTCTGGACCCTTTACCCCTCTGATGCCCCAGCCCTAATATATAGGATGACTGACCTTATTAGGCCCATCATTGAATGACCTTTGTTTTTGGAAACCAAGTCAACATTAACTTCATAGAAGGCACATGATTCCAAGACATTCATGCTGCCCACCTCAATGATTCCTTTGTTTGCTCTATTACAGACAACTGTTTATTAACTGAAAATCTTCCTAATCGCCAATCCGCCTGATTATTCATTCATCCCAGCTGGAAATGGATCTCTTATCAGAAGGATGAAAAATATATAGCGCTCTCCCTTTGTGGGAAATGAGCTGTTGTTATTCCTGTGGTCTTAAAGGGATTCTGGTTCAACTCAAGAAAACAAATCTTTCTGCATACTAACTGAGGGTAAAGATGCAAATTGCTATGGCAGTTAACTGCATAGTCCAAAATATACCAAGTCTGAGTCAAGTTAGCTGACCTCAGCCAGAAAAGCAATTGTGAAGGGTTATATGCGTCAATATCTAATCAAAGCTTTAGTCCCCATTCCAGGTCCACAGCCAGGTCCACCTTCCTGCTGAAAAGTGATTGCACATGGACAGGTGAGAACTGGACCTTGGCTCCCTCACAGTAAACAGTCACCAATGCTCCCTGCCTAAAAGAAAATAATTAAGAAATGAAAAGATCAAAAATATTGTAAGGACTCCGGTTGCCTACAGCACTGTGCCCCAGCAAAATGAAGGGAACAAAACAAAAGGTCAGAAAGTTGGAAAAAAGTCAACAGGTCCTATTTCCTTTTAAGCAGACTGACTACTGTATTTGTACACAATTCTTTCCACTCAGAGTTCTTTATTCATTTGAAATAAATCAAGGACAGTATCAGAGGAAATTAAGCTGCAAAATTTGAAGTAAATTAGACAGTTTTGATTCTTTTAAAAAAAAGGCAATGTTATGTCAGAAGATACTTGCAAGGAATCTACTGATTGTCCACTCACCATGTTGTTGAATGTTTAGCCGTGATCACATTCCTAAGACATTCCTGCAGTGTTTCAGAGTATGGAGCTTTGCAAGGCGGTCCCCTGTCGCCAGCAATGTCACCCTCCCAGCTGCTCACATTCTGAGCACATTGTCCTCTCAGACAGAAAGTCTCTTCATCGCACAATGTGAACCAGATGGAAATAATTCATTTTCTTTTCCTTAGGCCCAACTCTCAAACTGTTCACATTTTTTGAAAAACATAAAATGAAACATTTGCTGCTTTCAAAAGGCTGAAGCTTAGGCAGATTGAGACAGTCAGGGCAGAAATTACTCTGAAACGACCCTCCCTTCTGCATACGCTGAGACCAAACACCCCCCACCCCCTTCCTTGTTGAACACAACAGTTCTATTTACTGGCACTGTCGCCACTGAGCCTTTCAAATCAGCCCTGTCCTTCAAAGAAGTCAGCTTATTTTTTACTCTTGTAAATTATCTCCCCCTTATTCCAGGGAAATATGGGAGCATTATCAAGGTCTACACAGCATGTAATTTTGCATTTAATCCACAGAAGTGGAATGAGATGTACTTTCAGTTCAGGAAAGGATAGATCTAATTCCTCTTTGGGTTCCAGGCTGGGGAATATTGAAAAGTTTTTTGTATTCAATTTAAGCCACTTTGCTTCACAAAACAGAAACTGACCGATTCCCACAGACCTTTCATGAGTCAGAAAACCACAAGAAGCAAATGCAAGTTCAAAGTCACACATTAATATTGATAAATCTCAAGCTTCGTGTCACAATCCTTATAGGAATCAGTTATTTTTAAAAAGAATTCCAAACTTCCAGCAAGAATGCAAGATTCATGGTTCAAAGATTTTAGTTGTGACAAAACATTAAACCACCAACTCCAAATTTGCAGGCCAATGACATCTCAAACCAGAAAGCAGAACTTTCAACCTTAGCATAACCAAGAAAACATACTTCACAGACATACATGACATTGTTCTTTAAAATGGCAGTAATTTCACATGGACCCAGAGATTTTAGCTGACAGCATTGCATCCATCAGGTATAACAGAAATTTTAGCACTGCTGAAGACATTTTGGCAAAGCTTTTCACCTTGTACTAAAACTGGGACAATTCACAAGAACGAATATGTAAAGTAAACTAACATTTTTATATTGTATGACCACAGCATGGTTTGAATGGTAAAGGCATTATCCTGGAGAATGCACCAGTTTGTTAAGTTCAGTCATCATTTGTGCTTAAATGTAAACCAGGCAGATTGACTGCAGTTGATCCAGGTATTGGCATAAGGAATGAAACCAGACAATAGTTGTCACTTATTTTGTTCAACTGAAACAGACAGCGTGTGTATATGTTCTTGCCACCCTGTCTATTAAAAGATGGAGCTTCTAGTACACACAAATGCACATCTCTGATCCTGAATGTTAAATTGGTTAGCAGGGTTACTTAGTAAATACTGAAAATAACAAATATTGGACAGAGATGTGCAAGCATGACTGGTTGAGTATGGGCAGTATCTTGCCTGTTGTGCATATCTGAAGGGACATGTTATTTGAAATCATTTGCCAGTAGTTGAGACTTATTTCCTATGAAACTGACACCATACTGGCTCGGAAATTCATAAACCATATTATTCATTTGTATCATAAGCAGACCTTTCTTTCATATGTAGAATCCTGTTAGTGGTGAACACTACATATTGTTACTGCATAGAAGCAACTTGAAACTGGTAGTTTTATCTATTTCTCAAATTTGTGATATCTTACCCTTCTGGAGTAAAAAAAAAAGAGACAACAAACTGAGCAGTTATTAAGATCAAAAGTGGGAACCTTGGGCTCATTTGAGTGTTTGTACAATGAGAAATTTGATCAGATCGGCCAAGGGGCTGAGGAATGGCAGATGGAATTTAATTTAAATAAATATAAAGGTGCTGCATTTTGGAAAGGCAAATCAAGTAGGACGTGTACACTTGATGGTAAGGTCCTGGGAGCATTGCTGAACAAAGAGACCTTGGAATGCAGATCCATAGTTATTTGAGAGTGGAGTTGCAGGTAGATAGGATAGTGAAGGCAGCGTTTAGTATGCTTGCCTTTATTCAGTACACGAGTTGGGAAGTCATGGTGTGACTGTACAGGACATTGGTTCGGCCACTTTTGGAATATTGTGTGCAATTCTGGTCTCTCTGCTATAGGACGGATGTTATGAAACTTGAAGGGGTTCAGAAAAGATTTACAAGGATGTTGCTAGAATTGGAGTTTGTGAGCTATAGAGAGGCTGAATAGGCTGGGGCTATTTTCCTTGGATCGTTGGAGGCTGAGGGGTGACCTTCTAGAGGTTTATAAAATCATGAGGGGCATGGATACAGTAAATAGACAAGATCTTTCCCCTGAGGTGGGGTAGTCCAGAACTAGAGGGCATAAATTTAGGGTAGAGGGGAAAAGATTTAAAAGGGACCTAAGAGGTAACCCTTTTTCATGCAAAGGGTGGTGCATGTGTGGAACGAGTTGCCAGAGGAAGTGATGGAGGCTGGTACAATTACAACATTTAAAAGGTATCTGGATGGGTGCCTGAATAGGAAGGATTTAGAAGGATATGGGACAAATAGGACTAGATTTATTTAGGATATCTGGTTGGCATGGATAAGTTGGGCAGAAAAGTCTGTTTCTGTGCTGTATATCTCTCTATGACTATGATAGCTTTGATACGTCCATATTCTTGATGCATATTTCACAGATTAAATAAATCAAAGGCCACCAATTTTGAGAACTTTTCAGTACCAGTCTACCTCAGATTACAGAGGGAAAGAATATGTACACACACTACACCTGTTTTAACTGAACAAACTAGGCAACATCCATTCTTAAAGATGCATTTCTCAGGATAGCAACTTGACTGGAGTCCACAGTCTGTTTTAAATTTAAACAAAGTTTGGTAATTAACTGTCGGTGTCTCTAGCTGTTGTCCTTCTGCCAAAACCTTGCAGATGAAAATTCTCTGGTAGTTTTCAGGTATATCTCAGAAACTCTTACCCTCTCATATCGCCATGGAAATGACCTATGAATCACACACAATTTGGATTCAAACAGAAATGCTGATTAACTACTCTTGAGATTTCAGCTCTTTATCTTTGAAATAAATGGATGCTAAAAGTTACAAATGCCTAAAATCAGACACATTCTCAACATTTGTGTTACTTTGGAGACCTGTTAGCAAACAGGCTACAGCTGTTGTCTCCAAATGGCATGCACCTTCATCTCAATCCCAACAAACAATCTGGGCTCCTTTAATCTCCAATTATACCATTATTTTTCTTGCTATCAGGCATGCTTCAAAATAAGTCCTTTGAAATCCTTTCTTTTACCTTAAAGACATTAATTGGTGGGACAATCTTTGTGGGGTATGGTGAGGCTGTTGACTGCAAAGGAGAGATGGTGAGATTCTCGCTCTCTGATGATAGTCATTACCTGACATTTGTGTACAGTGAATGTTCCTTGCCATCTGTCAACCCGAGCTGGAATATTTTCCAGCACAGCACCTTGGCATGAAATGGTTCAGGCCCCAAGGGGCTGCAAATGGTTCATTATTGTTCAATGATGATTGCACATCCACATTCTGACTTAGATAGAAGGGAAAATGTTGAAATGAAGCTAAAGGTGATTGAGCCTAGGACATGAAACTGAGGAACCCACCTTCCTTTGTGATAGGTATGACTTCACCCAGGAGAAAACAAAAAAGTTTTCCGCCTGATTATCAATGATTTGATGTCAAGCGCAGCTGCTCACGTTTGGAAATTCAGCTCTTTTGTCCCGAGATTGCAATGAGGTCTGAAGCCAAGTGGCCTTGGTTTGGGCCCATATTGAACATCGATGAGTAGGTCACAGTGCTATTAAGTGGCATTTACACAGCTGTCAATGATACCTGCCATCACTTTGATGGTTGAGTGTAGAAGAATGAGGTTTTAAGTGGCTGAGTGGGATCAGTCATACTTTTAAACACAACAGGCACGGTTGGATAGTTTTCCACACCATCAGGTGGCACAATGCCTTGCAGCACCAGGGACCTAGGTTCAATTCCAGCCTCGGGTGACTGTCTGTGTGGAGTTTGCACATTTTCCCCGCGTCAGCGTGGGTTTCCTCTGGGTGCTCTGGTTTCCTCACACAACCCAAAGATGTGCAGGTTAGGTGAACTGGCCATGCTAAATTGCCCATAGTTCAGGGATGTGTAGGTTCGGGGCATTAGTCAGGGATAAATGTAGAGTAATAGGGTAGGTGAATAGGTACGGGTGGGATGCTCTTCGGAGGGTCGGTGTGGACTTGTTGGGCCAAAGGGCCTGTTTCCACACTGTGGAGATTCTATGATTCAAGTAGAGATTATTGTTCTAGCCATTTCTGGAGCATAAGATTTCATTTCTATAGTCAGATCATCATCAGTGCTCATGGCCTTTTGTGTACACACAGCCCATATCTTGATATCACAATGATTGAATGGAATTAGCCAAAGACTGGCATCTATTATGCGAGGGACATCAGGAAGAGACCAAAATAGATTGCCTATTTGGCAGTTCTACTTTAAGACTCGTGTAAGGCTTCAGCTTTGCTTTTTGCACTGCAACGCTGAGCTCTCCTATCAGTGAATGGGGATATTTGCAAAGCTTCCCCTTTTCTGTTTAGAGGTCTAACGGTCTACCACTTTTCAATTTTGACCTGATCGACTGGTCGTGGGATCAGGTCACTCCATGACTTGCTGCTGTTTAGCATGCTGGTATTCCCGAGTTGCACCTTCACTACTTTGACACATTGCCTGGCGTACTCCTGCATTCTTTGTTGAACAAGGAACGATTCCTGGTTATATGGATCTGCGGCAGTTATATAGGTCAAGACAACATTAAATAGGTGCTTATACCCATTTCTGGACTACCTGCTGAAGGTCAAACCTGGCCGTTGAGGCCTGAAGGGTTTACTAAGGTGACTCGATAGGTACACTGGCTATGGACATTACCCATACCACCCTCACTGCTTATTCAAAAAGTTATATGCAACATGGTGGGAGACAGTCATTAGACAGAGAGGCTGCATTGATATATCCAAGTTTGACCTGATGTCAGCCTTTGTGCAGCCAGAGTTAGAGACAATATTGAAGACTGCCAGTATCTCTCCATCCTGACTATAATACCACAGAGATGCCATCTCCGGTGGTCTTGCCCTACTGTGGAACATATGCTAGAATGACAATTTGAGTCCTAGATAGCTCTTCCAATAAAAAAAAAACTATTTGCCATTTTGTGGTGAGGACTTCGTAGAGAGTTAGTTACTCTTCTTTCTTTTGGTCCTGAGATCAACGATGGGTGGTTCTTTTGGGTTTATTTTTATTCCAATATTCTGAAGCCTTTTAGAATAACCAGGATTTGGTGGGCCATTTTAGAGAACAGTTTCAGTCAAGCACATTGCTGGGAATGTGGAGTTGCATTTAGTTATTGTTTTTCACCACCTTCTTACATTGAGGAGGATACATTTCACTGCAATTTTATCACAGACCAGTCTTCATCTGTTTACTTTTCTGATTTTTTTTAAAATACGCCGCTGATCTCCATAGACATATGCATTAATTTGCACTCTACTCATTTCATATTAGAAGATTTCTCATCATCAGTTGAACTAATTGCAAACTTTTCTACCATTAATTCAAATCAGATCACTTCTCATCGCACTGAGCTTTGAACTTCCCAGTCCTAAATGCGATAACACTTCTTCCTTTGGTGGACGCAAATCATATTGATCAAGGAAGTAGCTTTGTACTCAGTCTAAATTACATTTGCTGACGCCAAACTTTGCTACTTTTCTCCCACCAATATATCCAGGATAATTAATTAGAATACCATGTTTCTTAGTTATAACCATCTGAACTGTTTGCAGACCCTCCTCCATCTCATTCCTCAATATCTATGAGCCTGTAAAAGAACAAACTTTGTACTGTTCTTTCCATTTTTTAACTCCATTCTTGCAGATTCTTAACACAACCCACTGCAAATTTTACAAAATTAAGCGACATGATAGTATCAGCAAAGGATCCTGTCACCTTTCCCTCATCTGTGTCTATCCTGAAAATGTTATTACAAAGAATGTTATATTCCCAGTCCTGATCAAAGTTAACCTTCAGTGTAACAACTACATTGTATCTTCCGTAGCTATTAAATTCGAGCCTTTATTTTAAATGCTTTCTGCATTTAATTCTGACACCAATTTCTGAAAAACTGGGTTTTTGTTTATTTTAGCAGTTAATATTTTAATCTCTGACAACCTCAAAGCTTCATTCCACTTTTCCACTGGTAGTATTTTCTAACTGACAGCAGCCAAGACCTCAATCTGGATTACAACTAGCAGCCATTCTCCATCATGGACTATGACATTAAATTTACAAAACTGGAAATGAGAACATGAATGATTTTTTTTTAAATCTCAACACCAGGTTATAGTCCAATAGGTTTATTTGTGCGATTTTTAATTTTGTACGCTAGATCTAAAGAAAATCTGGTAGTATTTTAAAGATATTACATCAAACCAAAAGAAAATGGTGTAAACAAAGTTTGTTTTTAAAACTTTCCAAAATAGTCATTATTTTCAAGGAGCTTTGTGACAAAGCTGCTTCTGCCTCTGTTCTTAACATTTCAAATGAGCTATTTCCTGCAATGCATTACCCTACAGTTAAGAACTTGAACAAAATTTCAAAAGGATTCATTTAGATTGCTTTGTTTTGTCATTTTAGATTAATTGAAAAATGCAAGATTTGGCTTATCTCAGGTTTGCTACATTCATCTCAAGTGAAAGCCCTGTGCAGACAGGCTATAAATTCTCATTATATTATTGTATTCTGTCCTCTGCATGCCCAATAACCCACAGAGGTCTAGCTACACCTAGAAACGCTCTAGTGAGGAAAAAAAATTAAGATTGAATTGTTAGAACATAAAACATAAGAAGTGGAACAGGAGTGGGCCATTTGGTCCTTCAAGCCTGCTGCACCATTCAATAAGATAAAGCTGATCATTTCATGGACTCAGCTCCACTTACCCACACCCTCATCATATCCCTTAATTCATTTATTGTTTAAAAAAAAAATCTTAGCTTTAAAAATGTTTACTGAAGTAGCATCAACTACTTCACTGGGCAAGGAATTCCAGAGATTAACAACCCTCTGAGTAAAAAAGTTCCTTCCCAAATCAGTCCTTAATCTGCTCCCTCTAATTTTGAGGCTATGCCCTCTTGTCCTAGTTTCACCTGCCAGTGGAAACATCCTCTCTACTTTTATCTTATCTATTCCCTTCATAATTTTATATGCTTCTATAAGATTCCCCTCATTCTTCTGTTGAAGACGTTTAATCGAGTATGTTTTGCGGTAAAACCAGGGCTGATTTGATAACTCTGCATTCCCACCTAATGTTTCATAACTTTTCACCCCATACTCAAGAATCTACCTCTGCTTTCAAAAAGATTCAAAGACTTCGCTCCTACTGCTTTTAGGGAACAGTTCAAAAGCCTCATGACCCTGCATGAGGAAACATTTTAAACTTGTCTTAAAATAGTGATCCCTTATTCTTCAATAAATAGTGACCCCTAGTTCTGTTCTGCCACAACAGAAGCATTTTTTCCATGATCCCAAGACATGAGAGCCAAAGTTAGCCATTCAGCCCATTTGGTGAGATCATGGCTGATCTGATAATCCTCAACTCCACTTTCCTGTCTCTTCCCCCATAACCCTTAAAATTGTTTTTAAAAATCAGTCTCTCAGCCTCAAGCATGCTTAAAGCAGATTTCACAACCATCTGCATAAAGAATTTGCCAGACTTGCTACCCTCAGAAATTCCTCATCCCTATCCAAAATGGATAGCTTTATTCTGAGATTATATCTTAGACTCTCCCATAAAAGGAGACAACCCTTCTGCATCTAACCTGTCAAATCCCCCATAAAATCTTGTATGTTTCAATGAGGCTGCCTCGCATTCATCCCTCCCTATCTGGGATCAGCCTCATGAACTTGTCCAGATTGTCTCCAATGCCAGTATAAACTTTGAGATTAAAAAGTAACCCAAAACTGCTGAGTATTCTAGCTATAGTCTGCCTTGTACAGTTTTAATAAAGACTCACCCCTCCCGCACTTTTATACTCCATTCCCTTTGATACAAATGCCAATGTTCTATTTGCCTTCCCAATTATCTTAGATACCAACTTTTGTTGTTTATGCAGGACCTCCCCCAAATCCCTTTACTGTAGCTTTATGTAATCTTTCTCCATTTAAATAATACTCAGCTCCTCAATTCTTATGGCCAAAATGGGCATAACCTCACATTCTCATTGCATCCATCATGTCTGTATCCTCTCAGTTAACCTGTCTATGTCCCTCTGCAGACTGTGTGCCATCCTCGCCACTTGCCTTTCCACCTATTTTTGTGTCACCTGCAAACTTGGCTATTGTACATTCAATGTCTTCATCCAAGACATTATTAATTGTGGTTCCAGTACTGATCCATGATTCCCTCTTTATAAAAGACCATGTTGACTCTGCTCAATATGTATTCCTAAATTCTCTATTACATAATTTATAGTCTCTCACATTTTCCCAATAACAAATATTAAGAATACAGTTACCTTCATCCTTTTCTGAACAGCAGGCAGTGACTAATGGGGTAATGCAGTCATCAGCACCAGGCCTCCATTATTCACAATATATTATGTTAATCATTTTGATTAGACAGCTAAATATAATATCTTAAAATCTGCAGATTACAGAAAGCTGGGTGGAAGAGTGAAATGGGCAGATGCAGTAGAGATGTTGCAGTGTGATTTGGACAAATGCATGGCAGATGGGGTATAAATGTGAGGTTATCCACTTTGGTAGCAAAAACAGAAAGGCAGATTATTACTTGACTGGCTGTAAATTGAGAGCTTAAAAATGTGTTGCTGGAAAAGCGCAGGTCAGGCAGCCTCAAAGGAGCAGGAGAATCAACGTTTCGGGCATAAGCCACCCGAAACGCCGAATCCCCTGCTCCTTTGATGCTGCCTGACCTGCTGCGCTTTTCCAGCAACACATTTTTAAGCTCTGATTTCCAGCATCTGCAATCCTCACTTTCTTCTGGCTGTAAATTGAGAGCACGGTATGTTCAACAAGATCTGAGTGTTCTCATGCACCAGTTGTTGAAAGTAAGCATTCAGGTGCAGCAGGCAGTAAGAGGTGCAAACTGTATGTTGGCATTCAGGTTTTGAGGACAGGAACAAGAAGGTCTTGCTGCATTTATTATTAGTGAGGCCATACCTAGAATACCATGCACACATTTGGTCTCTTTATCTGATGAAGGATGCTGTTGCTATAGAGAAAATACAGTGAAGGTTTACCATATTGATTCCTGGGATGGCATGACTGATGTACAAAGAGATTAGATTCATTAGGATTACATTCACTGGAGTTTAAATAAATGGGAGGTGCTGGGAGTGGGGGGGTACATCTCACAGAAGTCAATAAAATTCTAACAGGTTCGATGGAGGAAGGAGGTTCCCAATGCTGAGGGCATCCAGAAATAGGTGTCAAAGATTATGAAAAAAAAATGTAAACCTTTTAGGACTGAGATGACTGAAATTCCTGCACCCAGGAAGTGGTCATTCTGTGGAATTCACTACCACAGGAAGTGGTTGAGGCCAAAGCATTGTTTTCAAGGGAGGAGGTTACATCACTCCTGTGGCTAAAGGGATCAAGGTATGGTGAGTGGGTTTAGGGTCCTAAGCCAGTAATCAGCCATCACCATAATGGCAACACGGTGGCTCAGTGGTTAGCACTGCTGCCTCAACACCAGGGACCCAGGTTCAATTCCAACCTCGCGCAACTGTGTGGAGTTTGCACATCCTCCCAGTGTCTGTATGGGTTTCCCTCCCACAGTCCAAAGATGTGCAGGTCAGGTGAATTGGCCATGTTAAATTGCCCATAGTGTTAGGTACATTAGTCAGAGGGAAATGGGTCTGAGTGGGTTAACCTTCAGAGGGTCGGTGTGGACTTCTTGGGCTGAAGGGCCTGTTTCCACACTGTAGGGGAATCCATTCTAATGAATTGTGGAGCAGGGTCAAATGGCCCTACTCATATCTTGTACAATAATATACGTCTGCTCCTCTTTTTAAAAAAGGGAGGTGTTACATTAACAATCCACTGTCAGGATCCCTCAAGACTTTCATTCAAGTTCTCTCTTACTCTTGTGAACTCCAACAGATTCAAGCATGGCCTGGCAAACCTTGGTCTAGTTATCCTCTGAACTGCTCCTAATTAATTTACATCCCTCAATAAATGAGACCAATACTGCACAAAAGACACCAGATTTGGTCTCATCAATGCTTTCTATACTTGAAGCAAAATCTCCTTACTTTTAGATTCAGAATTCTATTGCGAGGTGTATTATTTCCTTACCCACTTACTTACTGCTCCTGTATACTAACCGTCAGTATTAATGCATGAAATCTTTCTTTATCTCAGAGCTCTACAAACTCTCACTATTTAGATAACAGTTATTTTTATTCTTGCTGCCAAAATGGACAGTTTTACATTCTCCCACATTTATTCAATTTGTCATATCACTGTCAACTCACAACCTGTCTATTTGTAGTCTTATGTTTTCTTACAACTTACTTTCCTGCCTATTTTTGTAATATCAGGAAGTTTAGCAATCATATATTCAGTCCCATCTTCCAAGTTAATTACATAAATTGTCAGAAGTTAAGGTCTTGCACCAATCCCTATTGCACACCATTCATTACATCTTACCAACCAGAAAATGATCAATTTTTAAACTGCTGCCTGCTAGCTAACCATTCTATCCATGCCAAGACATTATCCCCTATACTATGAGCTTTGATTTTACACAATAACCACTGATGTGGCACCTTACTAAGCACTTTGTGGAAAGCAAAGTTTGTTATCCAACATGTTACTTCTCCAATGAAATTCACAGTTATAAAAGATATGTTAAAGTGAAACCATGTTTAAGTACACTGCCATGTCTTCAATAATACCTAATATCTTCCACACAACTCGTCAAGCTAATTGGCATGTAGTTTCCTGCTTTCTGTCTCTCTTGCTTTTTGAATAAAAAGAAGTTCCCCCCACTGCCATCCCCATTAATTGCCAATCTAATGGAACCTCCCTGAGATATAGGGGATTTGGAAAATTAAAACCAAAGCATTAATTGTCTCACTAGCAACTTCTTTAAAGATCTTCAGATGAAATCCATCAAGACCCAGGCCAACAGCTCCAACAATTTGGATTATATCTCATGCACTTCACGGGGTAAATGTATTTTTTGAGTTTGTCCCTCCCTTTGAATTACTAACAATTCTGGGATGTTACTTCTAACTTCTATTGCGAAGACTGATAATATATATTCAACTGCCATCTTCTTGTTTTTCATTATGAATTCTGAAAACACACTTTCTACAGGATCAGTTTTTTTAAAAAACTGTTTACTGAAAACTTACTGTTTTTATATTTCAAGCTAACTTTCTCATACAGATTTCTCCTTACGCGTTTAGTGATTATTTGTTATTCCTTACATCCTGTCCAATCTGCTCATCCACCACTCATTTGGCACAATTATATACTTGTCCTTTAAATTTTGATACTAACCCCTTTAGTGAAGCACAGTTGGTGGGTGCTCTCTTTGAATTTCTTTCCTCTCTTGTTGAAAGCATCTATCCTGTATGTTTTGAAAGATCCAAAAAAAAAAGTGTCTGGAATTGCAATTTTATTGATGATATTCTACTCAATCTCATTTGCCAGTTCACTTCAGCTGGCTCTACTTTCATGTCATCAGTATGGTGTGTTGGCTTTCATTAGCAGGAGGATTGTGTTTAAGAGCCGCGGGGTTATGCTGGCAGCTGTATATAACCCTGGTTAGACCACACTTGGAATATTGTGTCCAGATCTGGTCACCTCATTATAGGAGGCATGTGGAAGCTTAAGAGAGTTTTGGAGATTTACCAGGATGCTGCCTTTAGTAGAGGGCATGTCTTATGAAGAAAGGTTGAGAGATCTAGGGCTTTTCTCACTGGAGCAAAGGAGGATGAAAAGTAACTTAACAGAGGTGTACAAGCTGATGACAGGCATAGATAGAGTGGATAGCCAGAATTAAGGCAGAAATGGCTTTCACAAGGGGGCAGAATTTTAAGATGATTGGAGGAAGATTTAGGGGAGGTGTCAGAGATAGGTTCTTTACACAGTGGTGGGTGTGTGGAATGCACTGCCAGCAATGGTAGAGTTACATGCATGAGGGACATGCATGTGGATGGTAGTAAAATGTAGAGTGTGTAGGTTAGTCTGACCTTAGGATAAAAGATTGGCACATCATTGAGGGCTGAAGAGCCTGTACTGTTCTATGCTCTGTATGTTCTATAAATGCCAATTTTGGCCACTCCTCTTTTCCACAAACGAAACTTAAAAGATCACTACATTAGCACTGCTACCTGAGTGTCTTCATCATGTTGCTAATATTTAATTGGGGGGGGGGGGGGGGGGGGGGGAAAGAGAAGCCAGCTTCAAAAAGTGATGTTCTCAGAAACTATCCCAAAAAGACTCTTTGATCTCATTAAGCTACTCTGACATTTTTTTAAAACCGCACTGGTACATAGAAATCTAGTGCTAGTGGTCCTGGAGGAGTTGCCAAAAGTTAAAACATTTTATCAAAAGTGCACAATATTTCCAATTTATTGTTGGATAGATCCAGGTCAATATGAAACACAGACCAGGTTTACTATGAGTTAAAACTAACTCCTTTCTAAACACCCCTCATACACAAATATAGACATAAAACATTAGTTAACTATTTTTTAACCTCCTCCCATAAAACCTTTGTTCAATAGCACACATCCACTGGCTTACTGAGATGCTCATTTTGTTTGTCAGCAGTTTCCATTCTTCAATTTTTTTCCAAACCTCTTTTGTAAAAACGACGCTTGAAAATGACAGCCAAGCAATTGTTATACTGATTACAGACAAACATCAGCAATTACTTGTTTTGAATAATGGGGCAGGCTGGAGGGGCTGAATGGCCTACTTTTGTTCCTAATTCATATGCTCATGTTTGTATGAAAGAAATAGTTGGGAAAGTGGTGAGATCCCCATTCACCATCCACCCACCTCGTAAATTAGCTGCTGGGGTCATTTCATTAGAATGGAAGGAACAAGAGTTTGACCAGTGTCTTCATACAGATGAAGATATTTCCTATCCATAAACCAAAAACTAAACAAATCCAATCCAGCCAATTTCCACAATCAAGAAACTGGTGAAAAGTACTGTCAAGTGGCATTGACTCATTGATGTTTCGTTTAGATTCCATTTACTTTCATACCCTATCACAATCCAAGTGCAAACAATGGCAAATAGCACCTTTAACATAAAAGTCTCAGGTGAGTCACAGGACCATCAAGCAAAATATGACACCAGGCTATAAGAGAGATATTGTAGCTCGGATGATGAAAGCTTGGTCAAGGAAGAGATTTTAACGTGTGTTTTAAAGAGACAGACAGACGAGTATTCTAGAGCTAAGAACTGAGCTAGATGAAGGCATGGCCATCACAGTGCAGCAATTAAAGAGACAGGGATGATCAAGAGCCTGAATTCAAGGAATTCAGATATCCTAGAGGCAAGAGAGACACAGACCATCTAAGGATTGGGAAATAAAGATGTGAATTTTAACATCAAGACTTTGCTTGACCAGTAGTGAATTTACGCCAGCAAGCTAAGGAGTGAATAGTACTTGCTGCAAAATTAATGCAAGGATAGCAGAATTTTGGATCCTAAGAGCAGCTCAGAAACCATTAGTGTTGTCAAATCTAGGAGAAAGCATATGCATGAATGACAGTTTCAATAATAAACAGGAATAAAAAGTTACTTAAGTGGAAATAAGTACACATTCTTAGTAATAAGTTGACTATTAGTTCAGAAGCTCATCTCAGGGTCAAAACTAACAAGCTGATGACGAATTGGTGACAGGTGGGTAATGGTGGATGAGGAATCTGTCACTTTCCAACTATGACTCCAAATAAATCATTGGTAGAAAGGCCCACCTAATGGACTAACCCTGTAGATGGGAGGGTGGGGGCTCATCTTGTGGGGACTGTAAGAGGCAAGCCTGTGCAGATTGCTTGTTGTCTTTCAGGACCTCAGCCACTGTCTGCCCAGCCTGATTGTGTCACAGGCTGGACTTCAGCTTTGAGGCCCTTGAAACTGGATAATGACAGCTCTTTCCAGGCAAGTTCATTTTGCTGACCTACCCAAAAAACAGATGACATGGTGCCTCCATTAATTCCTACCTCAAGGTTATAAAGAGGCTTAATGCCACAAATCATTCCCAGGGAGAGAACTATAAGAATGAAGTTCCTGAGGCAAGAAGCAGCTGCCCTTGACAACATGTGGTTGAATGTAAACATCAAAAAACCTTCACACTTAAGTCAGTGGGAATATTCTCATTTGGATCATATCTAGCACAAAGCAAGACAATTGTGGTTTCTGGATGCCATCTGATTCATTCTTGGGAAAACATCACAAAAGTTCCTCAAGGTAGTGTCCCAAACCCAACCATCTTCAGCTGCTTCAATTAACTTTCTTCCAACATCAAATCAAAATCATTGAGGTTCTCGGATGACTGCATAGTATTCAGCATCATTCATAACTGCTCAAGTACTGAAGCAGTTACTGTCTGCATGCAGCAAGACCTGGTCAGCAGTCACATTTTAGGAGAGTATATTCATAACATACATGTCAGGGAATGTTCATATCCAACTGGAGGGAATCTACCCATCTCCCTTTGGCATTCAACAACACTACTATCATTGAATTCCCCACCACCAAAACCGTGGAAATTGGAATTGACCAGAAACTGAATTGAACTAGTGATTTAAATAATGTACAGCATGTCAAAGACTGCAAATTCAGCAAGTAACTCCCAAAGTCTGTTCACCATTCACAAAAATCAAGTCAAAAGTTTGATGCAATATTCTCCACTTGTTGGGTGAGTGCAGTCCCAAAAACACTCTCAAAGCTGGACGCACTGCAAGACAAAGCAGCATGCTTAACTGGCCCCCTCCACCACTCCTGTGGTGCTCACCATTTACAAGATGCATCGCAGCAATACACCAAGGCTCCTTCAACTGCACTTTCCAAACTCAGACCCTCTACCAGCTATAAGAACAAGGACAGCAAAATGAAAAAGGGAATGCCACCACCTTCCAGCTCTCTTCAAAGCCATACACGATACCAACTTGGAAATAAAATGGCAGCAAATATTTACACAATAAGGACAGCAAACAAGACTGAATTTTGTTGATGTTATTTATTGAAATGTTGGCCAGAAGACAGGGAGAACTTTTTGCTCTTCTCCCAATTATGGCATGGACATTTTCTTTTAGAAAGAACACACCAAAACAGATGGCAGAATCTGAGTTTATAAGCTGACCTGAAAGTTGGCACCTGCAACCAAGCATCACACCTTCAGTACTTGAATAATATGTTTACCTGGAGATGAGCACAAATTCATAAACACCTTTCAGTAATTGTGCTACACCTGGTAACAACTATCCTATAATGATACATTAAGCACATTGTGGTCACACGTCGGTTTGACGTCAGCTACAGCCCTGGAGCAAAAGATGTTACAATTATGAATTTAGAAAGGCTGAATGAATTTCCCAGACAAGCTGATATCCTACATTTCAACATTAAAAAAAAATACCACCACCTGCAAATTTCCCTTCAAGTCACTCACCATCCTGAGTTGGAATTTTATCATACCTTCATGTCAATGGATCAAAATCCTGGAATGCCTTTCCTAATGGCATTGTGGATCAACCTAGACCAAATGGAGGGTAATGATTCAAACCTTCAGCTCCTCCTTCAAAAGCAATTAGGAATGGGCAATAAATGCTGGCTTAACCAGCAATGCCTAAAGTTGTCATAACTCATTTTTACTCAGCTATTAAATTCATCATTTAAATAGAAGCCAGATGCAAAGATACATCTACATTCTGGGGGAAAAAAAAAGTCTTTTTTCCAGAGCACAAATATTAGGATGCGAGGGTTGGGATAGCTCCATGAGTATATTTTCAAGGTCATTATTGTATCACTAGGATGTCAAATGCTTTTCTTGTCAATGAAATGCACAAAAAAAAAAATCTTAAAACTCAAACACAAGCTTAACACAAGTTAATCAACTTTTGCAACATTATAAACAGATAAATAATTAAATATAACCAATTAATTGAACACAGATTCCATCATTTTGAAGTCTGGAATAAATCATTTACACATAGTTCATAACACACCTGTCAAGCAGGTGCCCTTCCTCAAAGTTTTGATTAAATTTACAGTGATAAGTCCAAAAAGCTGGACAGAGATGGAAAACTTGATGCAAGGCAGACATTTCCTGTTTCAAAAAAGGAGTGGAAATTTCTTAAGTCAGCAAAAACAAAAAAGGAAATGTAGTAAATGCACCTTATAATAGCACACTTAACCTGAAATCCAGAACTCTCTCTATGCGGTCACAAGAAGTAGGCAAGAACTGGCTCTTTTCTGTATTTTAATACAAAGAATGAGGAGGTTGATATATCTTGACAAAAAGGACCTCTTCCATCTCCATTCTCCTAACGTGGGAGTGAGTCTACAACGGAGGTAGAAATGCCTCCACAGTCTTGGCTGCTTTTACTTTCAATTAGTTCCAGGTGTTCCACTGGGTACAAGGAACAGCAAAGGCCACAGCAACATCTCCCACTCAGCACAAAACAAAACTGAACCAATCACAGCCACACTTCATTGTTTGGCAGTAGACAAAAGGCACACTGTATAGAAAATGCAAGAAAGTGACACAGTGCCCTACTTGCCCAAACCCAGGGACATAAGAGAAGGAAAATGGCCAAGAATACCAATGAACTGAACAGTAATCCACATGCTAATGGGAAAGCTAAATCAAATAGTGAAACAAGGACTGTCTTCTTCACCATTTTAAATGAAGAGATTGACAGTCCAGGCTAGGAATGGGGTTTGACAAGATTAAATAAAAATTACAACAAACAACATTAGAACATCTGAAAAAATGCAAGTCCAGCATATTTCAAAGCATTTTTGTTTAGAAACAGCAACCAAATGATCACATTTATTAGAAAAGTAAGTTTTTAAAAAAAACTGTAAAGCTAGCCCTACAGCAAATAGGTAAACATTATTACATGTACATTTAGTTAATATTTAATTTTTATCTATTTGTCTAATAGTATCCAACTGCTCATTTCAACATGACATCACTTTCCAAAGTTGAATGTGCTATTTTGCTGGTGAAAACAAGGAGGCGGGGTTCTAGAAAGCCGAAAACCAGCGTTAACAACCGTACCATAAACCTTAAAGTAAGCAGCGATCTCCTTTTTATTACCTGCAACACGCAGTGCCTTCCTCTCCCCTCCATTCCGGTTTATATTTCCCAGACAAACCTTCCTATTAGCTGAACTGCTACTAACAGTAGTTTGGATTCAGATACCTACTGGGTTTCCCACAACTCCCTCACATGACCTTCTCAGCACACTTCCACTGATTGCAGAATGCTGACAGGCTGGGCTAGTCACCATGGCAACTGTTGTCCCTGCTTGCAGTTCTGGGAGGGTTCCATGAAACAGCATATGCCTCTTGATTAAAAACTTTTGCAAGAGCTCTGCTCCTCCTCCCTCTCCGAAGCAGCAGGAGCGAAGGAGCTTACACACCGTTCTCCCCTCAAAAGTATGGAAGTGGCTCATCTGAAGATACCGCATTAACTTGTTTCATGTGAAAAAGGAAGCAATAACGCATTACGATTCTCAGAATATTTCCACGCCTCAAATCTCTCTTTTTAAAAAGAATATTAACATGCAGGCTTTCCCTAAATGCATTAAGATTAAATGAATAATGCTATTGTGTTGCAAGTATTCACAGACATGCCCAGCTACCCACCAGAAACATGTTTAATGCGTTTCTTTCTTTGCTTTCGTAAAAGTGTTTTGTGAGTTTGGCTTCAGGCAATTTGCATCTCTTTGTTACCGTTTATCTGATAATGTACTTATATCATATGTTTTATTCGCGTTTTGTTTCAAGGTGTAATTGGGGTGAAGGATGATAACATTCAGGTGTAGCATTTTTTTTCTACACCTAATACAAACCCGGAGAGATTACCTCACCTCACCTGTTTATCTCTATGAAACCTATGAGTGTCTGGATACCATATGCTTCAAAATAATTTTAAATGAATCTGTAAAGTTTGTTGTTTGCATCCAGCTTGCTTTAATTGACTGTTTCACCTCAATCTGTATTTCTCATTAACGTCTGATTATCTGACACTATGAAGTGATTTTAAGGATAAGTACACGTACAGTATAGTAAAATTGAAGGTTTATTGATCACTAAGTTCTACTGTCAGCCGTGTCTACCTCAGAGGTTCAGCTAATCGTGGACACATTCGTCCAATTTCTCTAAGTTTTATTATCCTTGATAAAAGGAAACTTAAATCTTCCCATGAAAGAGAGCAAAGCTCAAAAGATCATTGTAAAAATGGAGTGAAGCCTAGAAGCATGAATTTCAAAGTCATCGCATTGTTTAAGCTGGACTCATCCAAGCAAGTAGGGAGTATTCCAATGCTCTGCGTTAGAAATGATGGATAGTCAGACAATGACCTTATTTAGAGGCCAGTTTTACACAGAATTTCCTGTTGAATTTCTGGTAACAGCAACCCCCAGGATGTTAATAATGGGAGCTAAGTGATAGTAAAATTGTGAAATTCTCTCATTGGAGATGACTATTTACTGGCATATGTGAGAGATAAATGTTACTTGCTACATATCAGCCCAAGCGTGAATGTTGTTCAGGACTTGTTGCATGTGGGCAGGGACTACTTCAGTATTTGAGAAATCATGAATAATGCTGAACGATGATGATTGCTCAATGAACATCCCTATTTTTGACCTTAGGATGGAGGGGAAGTCATTGATTAGGATGATTGGCACTACAAAGAGGAAATCAACAACTAAAATAGTCTTCCTTGTTCTGAGCAAGGGTCATTGGACCCAAAATGTTAACTGATTTCTCTCCACACTACTACCCAATTTGATAAGCTTTTCCAGCAATTTCTGTTTTTGTTTCTGATATCCAGCATCCGCAGTTATTTCAGTTTTCACTAAAATGGTCTTCCTTTGTGATGGGTATAACTCCACCCGGAGGAGTTGACCCCAAATCCCTATTGATTTCAATTTTACCATGGCTCCTTGATGCAACACTCGGTCAAATGCTACCTTAATATCAAGGTTAGTCACTCTGACTCCCATGTAGAGTTTAATTCTTTTATTCATTTTAAACAAAGATTGTTACAAGGTCTGGAGCTGAGTGGCCTTGGTAAAACCTACTCTGAATAACGGTAAGGAGGTTATGATTGAGTAAGCGCCACTCAATACGTCATTGACAGCACCATCAATCCTTTTGCTGGTAATTGAGAGTAATCTGATTGTAAGAGGTAACAGGTCCAATCCATACCTTGTGTGGACAGAATATACATGCGCAATTATCAGGTAAATGAGTGTTGGAGCTGTATTGGAACAGCTCGGCTAGGAGTGCAGTTCCAGAGCACAGGTCTTCAATACCACAGCTGGAGGTTGGCAGGACCCATAGTCTTTGTTTATCGAGTACCTTCAGCCATTTTTTGCTATCACATGGGATGATTTGAATTGGCTGAAGACTGGCATCTGTAATAGGGGATGCGCAGGAGGAGGCCAAGGTGGATTGTGTGGTGTCCACAATCTGTAGCATCACAGGCACATGGGATTGTATCTTGCTTGATTTCTGAAGACACCATTTGATGCAAATAGCTTCTAACATTTTAATCAGGACTAATGTCAGACTGACAGACTGAAGAGATAGATGAGGAGTTAGTTATTTAATTGTGCACCATTATTTCTGACTGGATATGGCAAAACCAAAGAACTTCAATCGGATCCTTTAGTGAGAGAATCATTTAGCACTGTCTATTTTATAGTGTTTCTGCTGTTTTAGCATGCATGTAGTGCTGCGTTGTAGCTACACTCGTTTGGTAATTCATTCAAAGTTTGTGAGAAGATTTGTAGCTCGGGTGCTTGTTGCTGTGGTTCTGTTCGCCGAGCTGGAAGTTTTTGTTGCAAACGTTTCGTCCCCTGTCTAGGTGACATCCTCAGTGCTTGGGAGCCTCCTGTGAAGCGCTTCTGTGGTGTTTCCTCCGGCATTTATAGTGGCCTGTCCCTGCCACTTCCGGTTGTCAGTTTCAGCTGTCCGCTGTAGTGGCCGGTATATTGGGTCCAGGTCGATGTGTTTGTTGATGGAGTTTGTGGATGAGTGCCATGCTTCTAGGAATTCCCTGGCTGTTCTTTGTTTGGCTTGCCCTATAATGGTAGTGTTGTCCCAGTCGAATTCATGTTGCTTGTCGTCTGCGTGTGTGGCTACTAGGGATAGCTAGTCATGTCGTTTCGTGGCTAGTTGGTGTTCATGGATGCGAATCGTTAGCTGTCTTCCTGTTGTCCTGTATAGTGTTTTGTGCAGTCCTTGCATGGTAATTCATTTTCAGATATGATTGGTATTGCTCCTAGTATGCACTGTTCAGTGAATCAGGGTCACTGGCATGACGGGAAAGTTTACAGCTTGCCTGCATATCATTCAATTACTGAAGGTTTTATGTTCTAATTTACACTAAAGATTATTTGGATTGAGACAAGCTAAATGGATTTAATTTAATGGGATTTTTTTTCTGACTAAAGACTCATTTCATTGAAGCTTTACATCTTGAATTCAGCAGGACAATTTGCAAGTATAACAAAGGGGAAAGGCAATACTTATATTGTATGAGGGGAGAGTGCTGGATTATGGGAAGTGGAATCTGATTAGTAAAGGCTTGCCATGAAAAATACAGCAGTTAATGATTGACAGTTAACAGTCATTAACTGGGGATATTTAAGCGACTGCTGGACATCCACATGGATAGCAGGGAGTTGAGGGGTGCGTAGGTTAAGTTACTATATTTTACATTAGGATTAAATCTCAGCACAACATTGTGGGCCAAAGGGCCTGTTCTGTGCTGTACTTTTCTATGTTCTATTACGCAGGATAATACCCTCAATGGTGAACCAAACACAATCAACATTCCTGGTTTAAAATTTAAATATAATTGGTAGTTAACTTTCAATCATCAACAACTGCTTCATTCTCTACCAGAGAGAAACTTACCAAACAAGCAGCACTCTCTTCTCACAGTAGAAATTTGGGTTTTCTCTTTATTGGTATACTTGCAGTTGTCCTGATGACTGCAAAATTACAAAAAGAAATGTGTCTTCTTTCTCTGCACTACCAACTGTGATTTATTTAAAAATCAATTCTGGTTTGAGACTCAAATTCTATGTTCAGACAATCACTGATGTCCTATTTGGGAAGATTGTGGGAAGTATTTTTATATGGGTGGTTAAGAGTTAAATCTATTAAAAAATGTGAGTGCATATAGGGAAGCTGGCTTCAATCCACTGACTTCAGCATTTACCTCTAGCATGTTAAAACTGTTTGAATTGAGTAAAGATCATCTTAAGTTCAATCATAGAATCCTTACAGTGTGGAATCAGGTCATTCGACCCATCAAGTCCATATCAACCCTCCGAAGAGCATTTTATCCAGACCGACTCCTCCTACCCTACCACCCTGCACTTCCCATGGCTAATCCACTTAGCCTGGACACTCTGGGGCAATTTAGCATTGTCATTCCACCTCGCACATCTTTTATCTATGGGAGAAAACTGGAGCACTTGGAGGAAACCCATGCAGCCAGAGGGAGAAAGTCTGTGTGGTGTTTGCACAGTTGCCTGAGGCTGGAATCTAACCTGGGTCCCTGGATCTATGAGGCAACAGTGCTAACTATTTGAGCTGCTATGAATTTTTGCACTTCCCCAGTTAGTTATTCTCACTCTGGCCTGCAATTCAGACCCCAGTCATGAAAATCCCACCCGGTGAGAACTGAGATTCAATCAGAGGTTAGCAGTTCTTGAACACCCCCATCCCCCCAGAGATATATGAGGATCAAGCACAAAGGTAAACTGATCTTTCATTGGCTACTTAAGGGCTGCTATCAGTGGTGGGTCAGAAAGGTTGACCATGGATCTTCCTGCACAGAACTTCGAGGAATCGAGGAAGTGGCAGTGTTGGTTAACATTACCAGCTCACATAATTAGACTCCTTCTTATGCCCAAGCTCATCAACTCAAGGAGTAAAAGGTTCTGCCCCTTGTTTCTAAACTTCCCAACTCCAGAGAGTACCAGATTACTTTGGCCATATTCATTTTCATTCCTTTCTGTTGAAACAACACTCAGCATTACCCTGATGCTACATTTGATCACCCATCCCAGAGGAATATCCCAACATCTCATGAAAGCCTGAGAATAAATATATTTTGGAGGCTGAACACAACACATAGCACAACTGGCCAATCTGATTCCTGGCCCCAAATTATTTTAAAAGTTCAGCTATGCTGCAAGACTACATTGGCCAACTAAACAATTTCACTATCCTCGAATTCCATTCTCTTGTGTATTAACAATGTATTACTTGTTCTATGCAGCAAAACACAAGGCAATTAAGATACTAGTTGATCTTAATATTAAGGACTGTTTATTAATGTAGTTAACACCAGCAGAGAAAATGCAAACTTAAAATTAGAAGTTAACAAATCCAAAAGATCTGATGGTCTACATCAGTGTTCTTAGAAAAAAACATGTTATAGAAATACTAGATGCACTGGATATGATTATCCAAAATTGCCTACATTCTAGAAACATCATAGTGGATTGGAAGTAAGCAAAATGTAGCAGCACTGTCCATGGAAAGAACGAGAGGAAACTTGGAATTAAAGGCCAGTTAATCTGACATCAGTGCAAATTAAAACACTAAAAAACTATTTGCACTGAATGGTGTCTTTGAAAATCAAGCAAGATACAATCCCATGTGACTGTGATATTACACATCGTGGAGACTGATTGAGTGGACTGGCCCGTTACATTTCTTTATTTTCCTTCTGATTTATCCCTTAATTGTGTCCATTTGTCTGCCTGGCTTTGTGTGAGTGGAGGCTAGAGTCAAAGAAGATTGGTTTAAATTGTAAGTATGAGTTAGATTACTTGTTGTTTAACTTTGCTATGTTAAAGTCATTGTGTTAATAAATGGTTAATTCTTTTAAGTTATAATACTGGTATTAGTAATGCAAGAAGTCTGATTAGGAGCCATTGGGCGTCAATTTTGAGGGTCATTGAGTATTTTAATTTTACTCTGATGTGAATATAGAGATAGGGAGGCTGATTTCATTTGGTTGTCAGCTTCCATGTAATAATAAAGGAGATCAACTCAAAATGGGACAAAGATCGGAGAGTGGAATTGAGGTAGAAGATTCGGTACAATATTATAGAATAGCAGCAATGGTTCAAGGGACCACATGAGGTTGGATTTCACAAGGCACCACCTTCCCTGCTGCCCATGCCCCCACCCCATCTTCAGTCAATAATTTAGTCATTAGCTTGCTTACATGAAACATTGTTCCCAGCTCTGTTTCATGTAAGCAAGGTTCACAAGGCACCACAATCACCTGATGAAGGAGCGTCGCTCCGAAAGCTAGTGTGCTTCCAATTAAACCTGTTGGACTATAACCTGGTGTTGTGTGATTTTTAACTTTGTACACCCCAGTCCAACACTGGCATCTCCGAATCATCACTTAGTTAGTTAACCATAAATGGCATTATACATGCCCAAATCTGTCCTCATCCACAAGTTTAACTAAGAAAATGGTAGTAATGTAAGATTATCTATTGGGATTCAGGATCCCACTGTCAGGCTCAAATGAAGGTTTTCACTTTGGGTAAATAGTCAATTGCCATTGTTTTTTTGTTCCTGAATTAAACAGGCATTCTATGCAAATTGAAAATATCAGTCTGGCTCCTGAGGGCTGTTGTGGTGCACTGGTTGTGTCTGTACCTATGAGCCAGATGGTTTGGGTTCAAGTCCTACTGACTCCAGTGGTATATAATAACATGTAAATATATGCAATAACATAACAGATTAAAAAATATACTGCAGCCTGGTTTTTGAAGATGAAAGACCAATGGGAGACCCACCACTTCAAATATGATAGCAGGTTGCCCTTGTGGGTAAGTGAGAGAGAAAACATCCCAAAATGGAGCCACCTCTTTCAAATCTAAAATAAAAAAGGAACTGGTTCACCACTGTATTTAGGTGGTGTGTGTGTGTGTGGTGGTGGTGGTGGGTGGGTGGGCGTAGTGAGAGGAGAGAGAAGTGGGGAAGCAGGCAAGTACCCAGCAATTGCTGCTGAAATGTAGTCAAGGGAACTTCTAAAATTGTCCCATCCTGGTTTTTAGACAGCTGCACTGTCCCCTATTGCCTGAAGGCCAGGAGACCAACTGGAAGATTGTCAGTTCTCCGAAAGCAATTGGTCTTATGTGACCATTAATAGGCTCAAATCGGTCCTCAGTGGAATGAAGTCAAAATACAGCAAAATGCTGTAAATTGCGCATATCCATTTTTTTTATACCCAGAAGTGTTATCACAAATACTGGAGAGACTTTCCCCTCATTAAAATCATGGCTTTTGTCTTTTCTTTTACATTACTAACCACCAGCAAATCACCCATGTAACCAATTAAATATTTACAAGCAAAGCCCTTTTTAGGGCCCACATTCATTTATACTATTTTGAATAAACTAACAGGCAGCCATACATGATTACTTGCAATTATGCGTTAAGATTTCTCAAGTAATTAATGTGGCTTCTTAACCATACAATAAATATAAACATAAATCTTGCAGGTGTAGAAAATTTAACTCACCAGAGGGGAAATTTTAATTTAACAACCAGGGCCCACAGTGTAATAAGGAAACATAATAACATTTTTAATGACTGGTGGGGAATGGTAATGAAGTTTTTAGAGCTGGTATTTCAGCTTTCCCCAGAGGTTACTTTCTACCAGGTGGGTGTAGAGCTCTGCATTGTGATTTATTAGCTAAACGGGAAAGGCTCCTTGAGCCAGTGGATCTTTGCCAGTCGATCATTTTCTTTATAAAAGCAAGGAATTTTTAAAGATGCAATTAAATATTGGAGTGGAAACACATTTACAATCTTCCGGAGATGGGTTGAATGGCCTATCTCTGCCATAACTATATTATGAACCAAAAATGATCAGTACATGCACTAGTTGTGCTGTGCTGTTGCTAGTTTGATTCTGCAAAGAGAGTCATAGAGATGTACAGCGTGGAAACAGACCCTTCAGTCCTGATACTCTAATTTAATCTAGTCCAATTTACCAGCACTTGGCCCATATCATTCTAAACCCTTCCTATTCATATACCCATCCAGATGCCTTTTAAATGTTGTAATTGTACCAGCCTTCACCACTTTCTCTGGCAGCTCATTCCATACATGCACCATCCTTTCAGTGAAAAAGTTGCCCCTTAAGTTCCTTTTAAATCTTTCCCCTCTCATCCTAAACCTATGCCCTCTGAGTTCTGGACTCCACCACCCCTGGGAAAAGACCTTGTTTATTTACCTTATCCATGCCAGTCACCTTGTATAAAAGGTCACCCCTCAGACTACACAGCCCAGGGAAAACAGCCCAGCTTCTTCCTATAGCTCAAACCCTCCAGCCCTGGCAACATCCTTGTAAATCTTTTCTGAACCCTTTCAAGTTTCACAACATCTTTCCGATAGGAAGGAGACTAGCATTGCACGCATTATTCCAACAGTGGCCTAACCAATGTCCTGTACAGCTGCAACATGACCTCCATACTCAATGCTCTGACCAATAAAGGAAAGCATACCAAACACCTTCTTCACTATCCTACCTACCCGAGACTCCATCCTCTTGGATGAAATGGCTCAGTTCAATCATTGCAGAAGGCTGAGTCTGGGCCTGCACTATTTCTCTGTCATAACCAGTTATCTGATTTTATTGGCTTACACCCACTATCTAGGATTGAACTAGCTGCAGTCATTTGCCTCCTCTTCCACCTGTGCCCTTTACTGGTCTTTCCAATGCACAGTAATGACTGTGGCATACATGCTCTGAAACAGAAGATACCTCCAAAGCATTCAGCTCTGATCATTTAATCACTTCAAAAGTTGCATACTTCTCACGAAATTAGAAATAACTTGCATCAGAATACTTAAAAGTGCTGAAGACAGCAATGATATTAAGTTATGATAATAGCAGAAATGTTAATCTGGCTGAAAAGAAATATGGAAAAGGAAAAATGGCAAAACAGTAGTAGGAAAATTACATGGTCCGTTTTATTACAATGGTGTGACTGACTCAATTTCTGTGGGTCTCATATGGCTAGCAGCACTGCCCAATGTAAATTTTTACACCTACATACTTCAGCAGTCAGGTATTCATAAGTACAGAACAAGGATAAATCAACAAGAAATATGAATGTTGTTTCCCTTACTAAAGATGCTGGAAGACCTGAATAGTTCCATCAGTTTCTATATTTATTTCAGATTTCCAACATTCACAGAACTTTAGTTCTGTGACATAACTCTTCCCTGGATTGGACCACCAAAGGATTGTCAGCAGATTTCAAATGCAGAGTCAGTTGAACAATACAGGGAAGTCATTTTGCACTATTCTCCCAGGAACTGGAATACAATATGAAAAATATCCATTATCTGTTTACCAAACTTGTATTTTTCCCTTATTTTGTATTAGTGATGTATGTCTTATAAATGGTGGCATATAAAGTGTCTGATATCGAGTGGCAACAATGGGTATATGCCACTATTTAACATAACTCACTAATATTTCATTATTGTTTGATGCAAAAGAAAAACTTTGGTCAAGTTGATATTACTATCAAGCTCAATGAAGTTTTAGTCAAAACTATTTGATTGAAGACAAAATGTTATGGCTTCTGACGCACTTAAGTATCCAGCAAAAATAAAGCAAGTCAGCTCGATTTTGTGCCAAATGCATTATCAAATTTTGAAAAGCACAGACATTTCTGCTTCTGGATAGCCATTTCATCATTTTGTCCAGCAGAGAATGTGTCCTGTTTAGCATTCAATGTGCTATTCAAAGTTAAAAAACAGAGTTTGATTGAACAGGAGAAAGCTGTGACCACACCTGGTTCCTTTCTGTTGTTTTATGTACTGTACTGTGTCATTTCTGTGTGAGGCAAGTAAATTCCTGTGAGAATTGCAGATGCAAAAATCATTCACAGTGAGTTTAACATCTGACAGTAAAGGTTTAATAGTGCAGAAGAATACTTTATTTCTCTGAGACAAAGGCCTTTTCTGCAGTGATTGTTTAACAGGGAGGGTGACAGTCAAATAAAGGATTTTCTGATGTTGCATGTTCGCACTTACTCAGTATCACACAAGTAAACGAAAAGAGTACCTCCACCTTTAAAACCCCACCATTGTAGGCCACTTGACAAGAAATCACAAAATCTTCAGGCTGAAATTATTGTTAAACAGTACTGCTCTAGTTCATCATTGAAGGGTTGGGATTTTTAGGGGGCATTTTTGTATAATGTTAATACATTAATAATCTGGCCATTAATCAAAAGACTGTTTGAAAACCTAGGCTCTAAATATTAGGATGGTGGGGAGGTTTAGAGATGGAATCCCAGATCTCAGGGCCTAGGCAGAATCAGCACTGGAGGAACAATTAAAATCAAGAATGTGTAGATGCCAGACTTGAAAAAGTCCAGATAGTTCAAAAGGTTGCAAAGGGAGGAGTTTACAGAGACAAGGAGAGGCAAGACCATACAGAGCTTTGAAAACAAAAATGAAAATATTAAAATAAAGGCATTACTCAACTGAAGGTCATTGTAGGTCAGTAAGCATAGGGATCCTGACAGAATGGAATTTGATACATGTTAAGATATGGGCAACTCAATGACAAACTCAAGTTCAGGGAGAGTGGAAGATGGAAGGCCAACCATGAGGAGATCTCTCATGGCTCTAATAACGTGTATCATTGGATCTTTTATACACAATGCTCAAACTAGCAAACAGAGTCTGGTCTAAAGTCTAATCTAGAAAACAGCACCTCCAATGATGCAGTACTTGCAGTACTTTGAGTACTGGAATGAAATGAAGTTTGAATCTACGACCTACTGACATAGAAATGAGACTGCCACTGTTTAGTCAAGGTCAACATGTTATATTATCTGTCTTGCTGCTTATTTTTGAAAGCGGAGTTAAATGTTCTCACTTTTTAATGATAGTTGTTCTCTGTTTTTAACTTTAGAAAGAAGGACCTGCATTTATTCAGTCTTATGACCATTGAACATCTCAAAGCACTTTACAGTCAATCATGTAATTTCAAAACGTAATTATTTTTGTAGTGTATGAAACAGAGAAGCTCATTTATGCTTAGCAACCTTCCACAAACAGCAATGTGATAATGACCAGATAATGATTTTTCAATTATGTTAATTGTAGAATAAATATTGTCCAGGATGCCGGAGTAACCCCTTCAATTTCCTTTAACATAGTACCATGGGATTTTTTGCATCTATCAAAGTTGTAGCTGGGGCCTTGATTTAATGTTACATCCAAAAGGTAAAACCTCAAACAGTGCTGCGGCATCAATGATTCTTGTGCTCAACCACAAGAGTGGGACTTGGACCTTTTGATTCGGGGTAAGGATGCTGCCAACTGAGCCACAGCTGACACTAAGTAAACCTGCAGGTTATGATTTACAATCTATTTAGTCACTATTAGGCCAAATCAGAAAAACGTTAAGGGACTTAGCTTATTGTTCCGAACCATTTTATTAATGAAATAGTCTAACTTATTTTTCCAAAAAAGTCAAATTTTCCCCATGAACTGCACGTGCCATTTTGGGATTAAACTTTCATCATCTGGATATTAGTAAGGACAAGGCACCTATATCTGAAGCAACGTCATTCACTTTAATCCATGGAAATAGCCTCAGACTTCCCAAATAATCCAGACATTCAAAGTGTGGGCCAAAGGAGCCTTGCTCTGTGTTATACTATATCTGATTTAAAAGCAGTATTGGGTGAATCAAATTGAAAGTAAATGTTGTATTTCATTCCAATAGCTGAGGAGCACAAAATCTTACCAAATATGGTGTGATAGAAGCAAAACATTTCTGTCTCGTTGGTGCTGAATCTTTCAGTAACAGCACACAATAATTTGAAAGCCAAATTCACTCAGAATTCATGAGTTGAACCTTAACCCCCCAAAAAAGGGATGGGTGAGCTTTGTATCAAGGGTTGAAATGAAAAGCAATAGGCTAACTAAAGCCATAATAGGATAAAGGCAGGAATGTTAGTTGGGGGTACCACTCTTTTCTCAGGAATGTTTGATTGGGGGTTATTTAAATATCATAATGACACAGTGTGACTTCACGCCTACAGCCATTCTATTTTTATCCATGGGTGGGTGGATGGCAGTTTAAAAGGAGAGCAGAAAGGTTGATTCCACGAGGTAAGTGCTGTTACTGCACTGTTATTTTGAGTCAGGAAGAGCAAGAGTGCTGCCTCTGGGTTCAATGTGCCACCTGGTAACCACCACTTTTCCCTTCCCTTCAGTTGCCCGTCTGCTCCCTTGAAGGACTATTAGACTCATTACCACATGATCAGGATCCAGTAGGCCAGCATTATGGACTCAATCCATGATCATACAGTGCTCCCTCCCTCCAACCACCATGGAGCACCCCATGCCTCACTGTCACCATGTTTACACCACTTCACCTCCCTCCCCTGGCCATCCAAGTCCATCTTGATGTAATTAGAAAGAAGCCAGAACACCATCTGACATGCATTCAATTTCCGCATGGTCCACAATCCTATCCCACCATTTCTTTTGCTCTCAATAAAATAACTTTCTCTTATCTTCAACTAAATGCAGATTCCCACATGGTAGCCCTCCAGCCTGTCAGCCAACCTAGTCAGCCCAGAGGTAGCAATTAAAACCAAATGCCCAGTTAATTCCTTTTTCCAACTTTCCTTCCAACCCAGTAACAATCCCTACCATGTTGCTGCACAGAACTCACCTCAATGTTAAAACACAGATCCATGTTACAGGTAAATTCAAACATTGTTGCTTCATTTTTTGGGATGGTTGCCAAGTAGTTGGGTAGAGAGAGGAGTCAAGTTATTCAATTCAAGTATGTACACGTTAAGTGATTTTGAGAGACATGTATCTGATTAGCAGCTTTTTGAATTAAACCTACCTGTGGTTTCTCTGTAATCAGGTTGTTTATTTTCAAATCTTTGGCTTTGGAGCCTTTGAAGAGAAGACACTCTATTTGGAACTTCTGAAGAATGTGTAAAACAATGAAGCAATAAAACAATAAAAGTGTCTGAGATAGTAATCATGGGTAATTTTAATCTACCTACAGAATGGAGAAATCAGATTGGTAAAGTGTGGAAGATGAGTTTGGAGACTGTTCTGGGAACAGTTTCATATACCAGCATGTTCCAGAGTTAACAGGGAACAGATTATTCTAGATGTGGTAATGTGTAATAGGACAGCATTAACTAACAATCTCATGGTAGAGGAGTTCCTAACAACAGCAGTGATTACATGACTGATTTTCACATTCAGTTTGATGGAGAGAAGAGTGAATGTAAAACTAGTGTTTCACACATAAATAAGTATAAAGACAATTGTCGAACGTGAACTTGGAAATTAGGTTAATCAGTGGAAAGGCAATGTCAGACATTTAACACCCAAATTGTAACACTCAAGTATTTCCACGAGAAAGAAAGACTCAGGAGAATAATGCACCATTAGTGGCCAAGAAAGGAAGTTAAAAGATAGTTTCAAATTGAAAGAAAAAGCATACAATTCCACAAAGATATTTTGCAGGTCAGCAGATTGGACAGAATATAAAGCCATCAAAGAATGATGAACAAAATGTGTGGGAGAAATTAAAGGTAAAGTCACCATTGTCCCATAGGGCTACTCTGGTATGACAGCAAGAGAGAGAAGTGGTTTGGAAAGTAAATCCTTTATGGTAACATTAGCCATTGTGGGGATTGAACATGCACTGTTAGCATCAATCCATATCACAAACCAGCCATCCAACCAACTGAGCTAACTTGAACTAGAGTTCTAACAAAACAAACAAGAAAAAACATGGAAACATAGAAAATAGAAGCAAATGTAGACCATTCGGCCCACTCTGCTCCACCATTCAGTGTGATCATAGCAACTCAGTACCCTGTTCCTGCTTTCTCCCCATAATCCATAACCCCTTAACCCTAGTACTGTATATCACTCTCTCTTGAAAACATTCAGTGTTTTACCCTCAATCACTTTCTGTGGCAGAGAATTCCACAGGCTCACCATTCTCTAGTTTGAAAAAAATTCTCCTCATCAGTCCTAAACGGTCTATCCCATATCCTTAGACTGTGACCCCCAGTTCTGTACTCCTGGTCATTGAGAATATCCTTCCTGCACTTAACCTGTCTAGTCCTATTGGAATTTTATGGTATTCTATAAGATTCCCCCTTGCCCCATTTCTCTAAATTCTAGTGAATGTAGTCCTAACTGATCCAGCCTCTCTTTAGATGTCAGTCCTGCCATCCCAGGAATCAATCTGACAAATCTTTGCTGCACTACCTCAATAGCTAGAATATCCTTCCTTAGGTAAGGAGACAAAAACTGTGTACAATATTCCAGGTGTGGTCTTACCAAGGTCCTGTAGAATTGCAACAAATATCCCTCCTTCTGTACTCAAACCTCTCATCATGAAGGCCAACATACTACTTGCTCTCTTCACCGCCTACATGCTTACTTTTAGCAACTACAAAGAAACCCAGGTCATTGTTGCATCTCCCCTTTCCCATTCAGATAATATCCTACCTTCCTGTTTTTTGCTACTGAAGTGGATAACCTCATTTATCCACGTTACATTTCTTTTGCTCACTCATTCAACTTGACAGAAATCACATTGAAGCATTTCTGCATCATCCCCACAGCTTACTCTCCCACTCAACTTTGTTCATGTAGGTTTGCTCACTGAGCTGGAAGGTTTGTTTTTAGATGTTTTGTCACCATATAATGTAACATCTTTAGTGAGCCTCTGAATGAAGCACCAGTGGTGTAGCCCACTTTCTATTTATATGTTTGAGTTTCCGTGTGTTAATGTCATTTCTTGTGGTGACATCATTTCCCATAGTGACATCATGTCCTGTTTGTATTCTCAGGGGTGGTAAATGGGATCAATGACAATGTGTTTGTTGATAGAGTTCCAGTTAGAATTCCATGCTTCTAGGAATTTTCATGCATGTCTCTATTTGGCTTATCAGAGGATGGATGTGTTGTCCCAGTCGAAGTGGTGCCCTTCCTCATCCATATGTAAGAATACTAGTGAGAGTGGGTTATATTGTTTTGTGGCTAGTTGATGTTCATGTATCATGGTGGCTAGTTTTCTGCCTGTTTGTCCAATGTAGTGTTTGTTACAATTCTTGTAAATGACATTAGTTTCGATTGTTGTCTGTATATGGTCTTTCAAGTTAATTAGCTGTAGTTTTGATTGTTGTCTGTATAGGGTCTTTCAAGTTCATTAGCCGCTGTTTTAGTGTGATAGTGGGTTTGTGGGCTACCATGATGCCAGGAGGTCTGAGTAGTCTGGCATTCATTTCTGAGATGTCTTTGATGTAGGGAGAGTGGCTAGGGTTTCTGGATGTGTTTTGTTTGCTTGTTTGGGTTTGTTGCTCAGAAATTGGTGGACTGTGTTCATTGGGTACCCGTTCTTTTTGAATACACTGTATAGGTGATTTTCCTCTGCTCTGCGTAGCTCCTCTGTGCTGCAGTATGTGGTGGTTCTTTAAATAATGTTCTAATGCAGCTTGTTTGTTCGGGTGATTGCTTCTGTGGTTCAATATTTGGTCCGTAGTGTTGTTTACCTGTAGATGCTGGTTTGAAATTCCCCATTGGCCGTTCACTCTACTGCGACATCTAGGAATGGCAGTTTGTTGTTGTTTTCTTCCTCTTTAGTGAATTTTTATGCCAGTAAGTGTATTATTGATGGTCTTGAAGGTTTCCTCTAATTTGTTTCATTTAGTGATAACAAAAGGTGTCATCCACGTAGCGTACCCAAAGATTGGGTTGGATGGTTGGCAGAGCTGTTTGTTCGAGTCTCTGCATTACTGCCTCTGCTAAGAACCCTGATATTGGAGATCCCATGGTTTGTCTGTAGGTTTCGTTGTTGAAGGTAAAGTGGGTGGTAAGGAGTAGGTCCACTAGCTTGACGATACTGTCCTTACTGATGAAGTTGGTAGTGTTTGATGTATGTGTTTTTGGGTCTTCTAATAATGTAGTCAGTGTTTCCTTGGTCAAGTTGATATTGATGGATGTGAACAAGGCTGTTACATCAAAGGAGACCATTATTTTGGTTCCTCTTCTATCTTGGTGTCTTCAGGAATTCTTGGGTGGAGTGGATGGAGTGGCGTGTGTCTTCTATTAAGTGTTTTAGTCTTTGGTGTAGCTCCTTGGCCCGTCTGTAAGTTGGTGTTCCAGGTAGTGAGATTATTGGTCTGAGGGAGGCTCCTGGTTTGTGTCATCTACAAACCTGGAGATGTTACATTTAATTCCCTTATCTAAATCATTACTATATATTGTGAATAGCACTGATCCCTGCAATAGTCCACTAATCACTACCCCTTTGAAAAAAAGTCCCGTTCGTTCCTACTTTGTTTCCTGTCTGCCAGCCAATTCTCTATCTATGTCAATACTTTAGCCCGCCATCTGATCTCCATGAATTTTACATGCTAATCTCTTAACAGACCTTATCAATAGCTTTCTGACAGTTCAAATAAATTGCATCTGTTGTCACCCCCTTACCAACTCCGCTAGTTACATCATAAAATTCCAGTGGATTTTTAAAAAGGATTTCCCTTTCATTTTTACATGCAGACTCCATCCAATCTTGTCACCGATTTCCAAGTGTCTTGCTATTAAATCTTTTATAATAAACTCTAGTATTTTCCCATTACTGATGTCAGAATAGCCAGTCTATAATTATCCGTTTTCTCTCTATCTTCTTTGTTAAATACTGGGGTTAAATTAGCAATAGTCCAAATTGATAGGGACCGTTACAAGGTTTATGCAAAATTGAAAGATGGGCAACAATGCATCCACTATTTCTAGTGCATTTCCTTAAGTATTCTGGGATGTAGATTTTTGGGCCCTGAGGGTTTATTGGCCTTTAATCCCATCAATTTCCCCAACTTCATTTCCCTACAAATACTGATTTCCTTTAATTCCTCCCTCTCATTAGACCACATAGGTCCAAAAATTTTAGTGGTGTTACTCGTGTCCTTCTTTGTGAAAACAGAACCAAAATGTGTATTTAATTGATCTGCCTTTTCTTCGTTTCCCCTACTATAACTTTCCGTGTTTGTCACTTATAAGGGACCTACATTTTGCTTTACTAATCATTTCTCTCATATCTATTGCACCTTTGCAATCAATTTGTAAGATAAAAAAAAAATGTCAGTTTAACAAAAAGGGAAGCCTTGAAATGCAATGAGACAGGGAACCTAAAAAAATTGATTAGAGTAAGGCTTTAATTCTGTTAACAGGGGAGTAGCAGGCAGACTTGACAATGGGTCAAAATTCACTCCTGGTTCAGATTTGGCAGGAATATTTGCCTAAAGGTAGAAGCCAAAATGGATTTTGTATAATTTAACAAAATTACTACAAGATTATAGATTGGAGAAATTTGGATGATTTTATTACAGAGCATTTTGGTAGGGAAAGCATTAGAAGGTTATGTGACAATTAAAACTTTATCAGGAATTTTTTTTTTAAATTAAGGAAGCGATAGACTCAGTATATTAGATTAGATTACCTACAGTGTGGATACAGGCCCTTTGGCCCAACAAGTCCACACTGACTCTGAAGAGCAACCCACCCAGACCCATGCTCCTACATTTACTCTTGACTAATGCACCTATCACTTTGGGCAATTTAGTATGGCCAATTCACCAAACCTGCACATCTTTGGACTATGGGAAGAAACCGGAGCACCCGAAGGAAACCCACGCAAACACGGGGAGAATGGGCAAACTCTCCATGCAGACAGCTGCCCATGGTGGGAATTGAACCCCGGGTCCCTGGTGCTGTGAGGCAGCAGTGCTAACCACTGAGCATATATGTTGAATAAAAAGTAGTGGTCAATCAACGGTATAGGGTGATGAAATTTGTTCAAGATTCTGAAAACCTGAGAGAAATGTTGTTAAAATTTTCAAACAAGTTTTCAGGCAGTTTATGAAAAGAATGACTTTAGGAATCAGGTTCCACTTAGGAAGCCATAAATTTTCAAAAATGAAGGGAAACTGCAGTTTTAGCTAAAAGTTATTAGTTATCTCACAAACACGTGGGTGACAGTAAACCTTTGTTTGCACATCGATTTTGAAGCTAGAGAGAAAACAACTTGAGAATGAACAGAACAATAATTGCTATGACAGAATGGCAAAAAATGAAAAGACGAATGTTTCTCAGAGTAGGGAAAGTAACAGAGTGAGACATAAATATTATTCAAGGAGGCAGGTGAAAGTTGAAAGCTGACAATTTGTAATTAAAAGCAAAATTGGTTTCTTTTGTGGACATACCTGGACCAGAAAATACCACACCCAGTGAGTGAAACTAGTGACAATCCAATAGAATCTAATGTGTTCACAGTGGGTGTAAATTGGAATATCAAGTAATACAGGAGTTCTTCATTTAAGAGTGAAGTAACTCCAGTTTTGTCTGATAAAAAGATGATTACTTTTATGGTTACAAGGTTTACACAAAACATTCCGTTAGCAAATAACACAAAATTAGTGGGTGGTTCAGTGGTTAGCACCGCTGCCTCACAGTACCACGGACTTGGGTTCAATTCCAGCCTCGGGCAATTGTCTGTTTGGAGTTTGCACACAGTCTCCCTGTGTCTCTGTGGGTTTCCTCCCACAGCCCAAGAGGTGTGCAGGTTAGGTGGACTGGCCATCTTAATTGGGTAAAAACAATGACTGCAGATGCTGGAAACCAGATCCTGGATCAATGGGCTTTTGCCCGAAACGTCGATTTTGCTGAAGCTCCTCGATGCTGGCCATCTTAATTGCCCATCGCATCCAAGGTTGTGCAGGCTCAGTGGATGAGCTATGGGAAATGCAGGGTTACATGGATAGTGTAGGGGAGTGGGTGTGGAGAGGATGCTCTTTGGAGGGTCGGTGTGCACTCAATGGGCTGAATGACTGCTTCCACACTCCCACATTCCGAGGGATTCTATTAATTATCGCCAGTGAGTTTATTAAATAAAATTGTATGCTCGAGGGTATTGATGAAATTTGTTTACCTGTTCCAGTGTACAGTGAAATTAAATTGTGCTTTAGTCAGTGGATCTGTTATTATGACAGTCCAAGTTGCTTATTAATATTATTGATTTTATGTTGGGAACCAATTTATTTGGAATCTGTGACCTTTCTCTAATGGATTTTGTGAAGACATCTGAAATGGGTAAAGATAAGGAAGCATCAGTTAGATTAGTGAATTTTGCAAAATATATACAGGCCTCTGAATTGGATCTAAAACACAATGGTCAAATGATTATCAAGAGTCAAAAACTCCAATATTTGAAGTTGGAAAGATAGTGAAGCCTCCGATTTAAAGCAGAGTAAAATCCTGCCAGAAATGGATTGGATCTGTCTCAATTAAATTTGCCTGCAGACATCAATACAGATTTCAGCAGCAGAGTTCCTCGCTAATAGTCATCCTAGAAATCATGCTTTCAACCAAACTGAGGATGCTGCCTGAACTGCTGTGCTCTTCCAGCACCACTAATGCAGAATCTGGTTTCCAGCATCTGCAGTCATTGTTTTTACCTGAGGAATGAAAGTGCATGTTCCAGAATGGGAAGTAGTATGCTTGGTTCATCAGTATATTTTCAATAAAAAGGAGAATGAAGTGATACATGTGGTTATGACTAATGGATTTTAAACACCATGTTCATTGATATTAGAACTAGGACCAGGAGTAGGCCATCTGGCCCTTTGAGCCTGCTCCGCCATTCAATAAGATCATGGCCAATCTTCATGTGGACTCAGCTCCACTTACTGTGTTTTCACCATATCCCTTAATTCGTTTCTTTTTCAAAAAAGTATCGACTTTAGCTTTAAAAGCGATTACTGAAGTAGCGTCAATGACTTCTCTGGGCAAGGAATTCCAGAGATTAACAACCCTCTGGGTGAAGAAGTTCCTTCTCAGTTTAGTTCTAAATCTGCTTCCTCTAATGTTGAGGCCATACCCTCTTGTCCTATCTTCACCCACCAGTGGAAACATCCTAGCTATTTCTATTTTATCGATTCCCTTCACAATTTTATATGTTTCCATACTATCCCCCTTCATTCTTCTGAATTCCAATGAATGTAATCCCAATCTACTCAGCCTCTCATGAGCCAACCCCCTCAACTCTGGCATCAACCTAGTGAACCTCTTCTGCACCCCCTCTAGTGCCAGTACATACTTTCTCAAGTAAGGAGACCAAAGCTGCACGGAGTACTCCAGGGGTGGCCTCACCAGCACCCTACACAGCTGTAACATTACCTCCCTGCTTTTAAACACAATCCCTTTAGCAATGAAGGACAAAATTCCACTTGCCTTCCTAATTACCTTTGGTACCTGCAGACCAGCTTTCTGTGATTCACGCACAAGGACACCCAGGTCCCTCTGCAAATCAGCATGCTGCAACATCTTACCATTCAAGTAATAACCTATTTTGCTGTTACTCCTACCAAAATGGATGACTTCAATTTTATTTACATAGTATTCCATCTGCCAGATCTTTGCCCACTCACTCAGTGCATGTATGTTCCTCTGCAAAGTTTCACAGTCCTCTGCACACTTTGCTCTGCCACTCATCTTAGTGTCATCAGCAAATTTTGACACCGTACACGTGGTCCCCAATTCCAAATCATCTATACAAATTGTAAATAATTGTGGTCCCAACACCAATCCATGAGGCATGCCACGAATCACTAATTTCCAGTCAGAATAGTACGCGTTTATCCCCACTCTTTGCTTCCTGTCAGTCAATCAATTCTCTATCCACACTAATACTCTACTCCTAAAACCACACATCCCCATCTGTAGCAATCTCATGTGCAGCACACTGTCAAAGGCTTTTGGAAATCTAGATACACCACATCCACTAGGTCCCTGTTGTCCACCTTGCTTGAAATGTCTTCACAGAATTCCAAAAGATTTATGAAGCATGACCCGCCCTTCATGAACCCATGCTGCGTCTCTACAATGGGACAATTTGTTTCAAAATGCCCTGCTATTTCTTCCTTGATAATAGACTCAAGCATCTTCCCCACTACAGAGGTTAAACTAACTGGTACATAGTTCCTCATCTTTCATCTAATTCCTTTTTTAAATGGTGGCGTCACATGTGCTATTTTCCAATCTGCTGGGACTGCCTCAGAGTCCAGCGAATTTTGGAAAATTTCCACCAGTCCACCTGCTACTTCTCCCACCATCTTTTTTAGTACTCTGGGATGCATTCCATCAGGGCCAGGAGACTTATCTACCCTTAGCTTACCCAACACTAGTTCTTCTGTAATAATAATTGTTTCTAGGTCCTCACCTAACTTCATCTCTTCATCACTTAATGGCATGTTATTAGTATCCTCCAATGTGAAGACTGATGCTAAGTACCTGTTCAAGGCCTCAGTCATTTAATTTTATTCCATTACTAAATGCAACTTCTCATCTTCTAAATGACCAACATTTACTTTACTCTTCATTTTATAGAAACATTTTCTATCTGTCTTCATATTCTGTGTTAGTTTTTTTTCCTCATACTTTATCTTACTTTTCTTAATAGCTCTTTTTGTGGTTTTCTATTGACTTTTAAAGCTTTCCCAATCTTCTCAATTCCTACTGTTTTTGGCTACTTTGTATGCTTTCTCTTTCACTTTGATAGCCTGCCTTATTCCCTTAGACACCCATGGCAGATTACCCCTCCTCTTACAGTCCTTCCTTCTCATTGAAGTATACTTTGCTGAGCACTTTGAAAAATTTGCTCGTCAACTGTCGCACCATAAAGTTTTGGTTTCCAGTCTACTTTAGCCAGGTCCTCCCTCATTCTATCATAATTCCCCTTATTCAAGCACAGAATCCTGGTATTGGATTTTATCTTCACACTACCCAGCTATATTTTAAATTCAACCGTATTGTTATCATTTCAGTTCATGGTAGTATTGGACAAGTTAAGTCAAGTCCCACTTTACATTGCAATTAAACTGCTAGTTGCTTTGTGTCAAGGGACTGGCAGTCATCTCATTCATTGGAACAGTATGCAATAGGTCTCCTACTTGCTTTGCCAGCACTCACTCACTCTGCACTTACATGGATACTAACAGTATCTCTTCCCTGTCATTTAGTGCAGACAGAAAACCAGACAGCTTGTCCCATTTACTAGAAAAGAACCATCAAGTGGGTGGGCATATTGGTGTCCAGCGCAGTGCTACTTCCATTTCACACCTAAAGCATGTGGCAGCAGCAGCTTTAGTAGCAAACACATTACATGTGCCTCAACCAACTGGTCATGACTAAATGCCTGAGGACATTAGACCTTAGTCCCATCAAAGGAAACTGTGGGCAGTCAAGCAGTTTGTCTGTCTTCAGTCAGGAAGGGTGGTGAGGTGTCCCAAATGAGTGACTATAAGGTACAGAGGACAGGAAGGGCAAGGTGCTATATTCAATAGAGACTGTGATAGATCATGAGCCTTGGTGAGAGGTGTGCAAAGGCAGAGTTAGAGTGAGAGTGAAGGAGGCAGACAAATGGTGCACTTACCCTGCCAGAGCACAGCAGGTAATTCACATTCATGAAGCACCGCTGCACTTTCCTTCAAATCATTGATACTGTACTGACGATATCATCAACTCTCACACTACCAAGATTCTGGTGAGTTACCATTGATAGGAATGGAATAGAACCAGATATATAAATACGATGTCTACAAGTGTAGGTCATAGGTTAGGAATTATGCAGCAAGTAATTCCTTTCCTGATTAATGCCATTGATTGACAAACTGAGATGGCTAGATTCTCTCTTGCTGGATATGGCCATTGCCTTGCACTTCAGTAATATGACAGTTACAAATCCCTTACCAACCCAAATTTGGATATTGTGCAGGTCTTGCTACATATGGATACATACAAATACTTTAGTATCTTACGAGATACAAATGGTGTTGCTAAGTGTGCAATCACTGAACATCCCCATTTCTGACCTAACAGTGGAGTGGCTGAAGATGATTAAGCCATAGGCACAAACCTCAGGAAGGCCTGCAGTGTCCTTCCTAGAAGGAAATGATCTATCTGTAACTACCAGAATCTTCATCCTTTTTGCTAGGTTTGACTTTAAACAGTAGAGAGATTTCCCTCTGATTCTCGTTGAGTCCAGTTTTAGTAGAGCACCTTGATACTATACTTGGTTAAATGCTGATGTCCAGGACAGTCACTCATCTCACTCAGCTGCTGAAGTTGAGCGTATTTTGGAGGTTCACTAGATTTATTCTAGAGAGGAGGGTGGTTTGTCTTATAAAAGAGGGAGAGGTTGGGCAGTTTGGATCTTTTATTGAGTTTAGAAGAATGAGAGGGGATCTAATTGAAATAAATTAAAGATTGAGGTATATAAAAGGGATTGACAAAGTAAATGTCTAGAATGAGAGGTCATAGTTATTTCAGATAATGTGTAACAGTTTTAAAAACAGATTAAGAGAAATTACTTCTTTCAAAGAGTCATGAATCATTGGAATTCACTACCCCAGAGTGCTATGGATGCTGGGACATTGAGTAAATTTAGAGAGAAGACAGTCAGATTTTTAATTAGTAATGGATTAAAGGGTGACAGAGAGTGGGCAGGAAAATGGAGTTGAGGCTAAATGATCAACCATGATCATATCAAGTGTGGAGCAGGCTTGAGGGATTGAGTTGCCAACTCTGCTCCTAGTTCTTATGTTCATATATTTTGACAATGATTAAAACAAGGCTGCACTGAGATCAGGAGCTGACTCATCCTCACAGAACCCAAACTGAGCATCTGTTCAGCATTTAATACAATGAAACAAATGTATATTAGTTCAAGTACTTTGCGAACTTTTAATATATTCAGCTCTAGAGGCTTTGCTGACATAGTTATGCAATGAAATCTCATTATGTTTGGCTGAGCCCCAAATGACATGTAGCAGGAATTGTTGAAGGACTATGAAGTCTGTTTATTTTTATGACTACTGAAGAGATTTTTTTTCTGGTTAGAGTTTGAATAGAACATTCTCTAGTGAGGATGAATAGCAGGAATTGTGGTCCACATTGGTACCAAGGACTTGGACAAGGAGTGGTCCAGTAGTTGGATTTTAGGGATGTAATTGTCTCTGGATAACTCCCAGTGCATTATGCAAGTAAATACAAAAATAGAGATAAAACGCAGATGAGTGCATGGCTGGAAATATGCCACAGGAGGCTCTGGCACCCGTACAAACTAGTCATGTTGCACCCAAACAGAGCTGGAATGGAGTTTCATGTGAAGCATTTTGCTAGTGCTGTTGCAAGGACTTTTAACTCACTAATGGTGTGCGAAACAAAACAGAATACTAGAGAGGAAAAACCAGGATGCACAAAACACTTGAGACAGCTCACACAAATATAGAGAATATAAAGTCAATAAGTGAAATCAAAATAAGGGAGAAAGAAAAATATTCTAAAATCAAGTTTACTATGCATGTACAGAGTATAGTAAATAAGATTAGGGAGTTATAGGCATAGATTACCATTGAAAATATGATGTTGTGGTGATAAAAAGGAACCTGGCCCAAGGAATTGGAAGACTGGTTGCAAAATATTTCTAGGCACAAGGTGTTCAGAAAATAAAGGAAAGGAGGAGTACCAGTATTGGTGAATTACGGATGACATCTCAGAAGGTTCAAGGACAGAATCAATATGGTTGGAGCTAAGGATCAATTACAGTGTTGAGTATAGTCTGTAGACCACCAACTCGTGAGAAAAAAGTCTGCAGAGAAATCTGCTCTGATTTGGACTTTAACTGTAGAAATATAGACTGGGACAGTGGAAGCATTAATAGCAGAGAAACGCAAACACCTTAGATTGAGTTCAAGAAACTTTTCTACAGTAGTAGACATCCAGTTTGAACAGAAAGAATGCACAGTTGTAATGGAATTTTGGAAATGCTATGGGTCAAGTAGATCAAATGTCATTGGGAACATGATCATAGGAAAAAGATAAAAGGCAATCCAGAGTGAGAATAATTAAATGGGGGAAATGCAAGAGTCCAATGGCCAAGAATGGAGTTGGACCAGATAGCCAGGAACAAAGGGTTGGTGGGAAAATCTGTAGCTGAAGAATGCAATTCCTTTGAAGAGGAAAAGATTCAGTTATATTCAAGGTGTAAATGGAAATGGATACAAACAAACCTAGAGTTTAATAGATGGAATTGGAGATAGAAATTAACATCTCAAAGAAACATTTTGTTTATGACAGGTGTCAGATTTCCAACCTTTTTTTATTCCCTATCAATGTTAGCCTTCCTCAAATGCATCACCTCACACTACTCTGAATTGAACATCATTTGCTACTGCTTTGCACACCTGACTCATCCATTGATATCTTCATGTACTCTATAGCTTTCTTCTTCATCAACTGTAGGACAAAGAACAGAATCCAATGTACAAGCATAAAAAGGTGTGAAATATTCATGGTGGGTCACTTGCAAAGCCATAAAAATGAAATGGAGTTTCATGTTCTCCATATCCAGTTGTGCATTCAATCTAAACAAATGTTTTAGTTTAGACTTATATTTATTTGGCTAGAGAGCTGTAAAATTGGCAGTAATATAATTTCAAGGTGGCATTCACATATTTATTTCATTTACTTTATGTGCTTTGAGTTCCTTTCTATGGGTCTCAGCCATATTCATATAATTATTTTTTTCAATTTGTAGGAAAGTTATTTTTAAAGCAGTCACATATTACTTGAAAGCAATACAAACCAGAAATATTTAATCTTTGCAGAAAGGTACTACCTCAATTAAAAACTAATGAAGTCTAACTGAGCTTAAGCAGCGTCACAGTGCCAGCAAGTTAAAAACCCATACTCCTACGGTGGACAAATTTACATTGAATGAACAAAAGTTTAAACCTAAGTAAATTCATTTGATTAATTATTTTCACTCCCCATAAAATTTAACTGCAACTAAAAAGGCCAAAAGGTTAGTTCAAAAAAAGAAATTTATTTTCAAGAAAAAGCATTACAAATCTGCATGAATTTCCTGTACATGTGCAACATAGTTTATGCCCCAAGGAGAAGATAGAATATAACAGTCAGTCCTGTGGAAAAAGTCAAACTATAGACAACCTCCAGTTTACTGTAGTGTGCAGCCCTTCCCAGTCCCACAGTGACCTGCAGCACTCAATGCTTTATTTATTTGTTTAAATTCCTAGGACACTGATCTTCTGATAATAACAGAGGAAATGCCAAGCTGATAAAACAAATACCATGTTGCAGATAGAAGATGTATTGCATGGTGCTTATTGGAAATTATATGGACTGAGGGCGGTGGTGGCTTTTCCAAAGTCTGGATACAATATCAAAAGATCCTGTCAGAAAGATACTGAGAAAAATCCCTTTGAAAGGCCTATGACTGGTATCTTTTAATAACCCAAACCAAAAACATTTTAACTTTCAGTCATTAATTTGATGAGAAGGTCAAAAACAGCCAGCATAACAAGTGAAATCAAAGTGAACATTTCATATGTTACTGACATATACAGCACCACATGATTTTCTAGTAAACTTGGATATCCACTCTATAAAATAAGGGAATGCGTAAGAACAGAAATACATAAGAACTTATACTCTGTCCTCCTTGCAATAAGGGCCGACATTCCATTTGCCATGATGATGAAATGCTTGTGATACCTATATAATATTATTTTTAAGAGTCTGGATTTCAAATTAGTGGTATATTAGGGATGGTTAAATTTGAAAGTTGTGTGAAAAACACAAGGTCAGAGAGTCCTTCCAGAACTGTGACCCTGTCCAATATGCATCAATGAGCAGGTGGCTACAAACTAATGACAGATTGTTTATATTGTGGGATTTATGTTCAGAAGTCAACATTGAAAGACATTAACTTGCTTTTGGACTCGATGGGCCAAATGACCTGCTTGCACACTATCGAGATTCTATGATTTCATCTTGAAATCTTTAAGGGAAGCTTTGGAAGAGATCTGACTGGGGTGAGAAGTAAACTTATTCTCTCTCCGAGAAAGGAGTATGGGACAGATCAGGGAATGCACAGTTACCTTGGTATAAAGTTTTAGCCAGAAAAGAATTAATTGAGCTCCAGTTCCAAAAGATGTGAGTTGGGTCCCATGATCATTCTTTGGCTGTAAATTTCTTGTTGTTCAAAAAGTAAGCATCCCTCTCTGTTCACAGAAGCAATGCAGCTTTCGGCTTTGTTTTTCTTTGCTTTTGCTGCTGTTCACCTGTTGACAGCTTTCAAGTATGTTAGGTTCCCACATTGAATAATGAGAAGTGGTTACTCTACATTGATGATACGATGCTAAGGACAGATAGATTATGTGGTTTAATTCTTGTAGCTGCAATACAGTGATGGTTTATCAAACTGGTGACAATATAGATTTATGAATTTGAACTTGGATTTCCAATGAGGCGTTAACCACACAGCCTATATGCTCACAAAAGGTTTTTTCAATTTTTCATTCTCCCCACCTGCCATGAATAATACCTTCTTAATTACTTGCTGTACCTGCATACTAACCTTTTGTGATACAGGTACAAACACACCTTTGTACCACAGCATTCTACTATCACTCATCATTTAAAGTGTTCTGCTTCCTTCCTTAGTTGACAGCCTCACGCTTTGCCACATTTTACTCCATCTGTCAGTTTTTTATCCTAGCTCTATCCCTTTGTAGCTCTTTCAATCCTCCTCAGAATTGCTTTCCTACCCAACAATGTATCATCAGCAAATATGACTGACTATAGTACACTCAGACCTTTCATTCAATACATTAACATAAATTGTAAACATTTGCAACCCTGTGATAATCCACCAGTTCCTGAAAATGGAATCTTTTGTCCTGACCCGTTGTTTCCTGCTAGTTAGCCAATCCTCTATACATGCTAATATATTAGTCCCAACACCATGAGCTCTTACTTTGTGTATTAGTCTTTTAAGTGGCACCTTATCGAGTGCAGCCAGGGGCAGTCTACTATTATAAAAAACTGCACTGTGGCAGAACCACATTGTCAAGGATCATGCCATGTGAATCAATTTTTTTTCACATTTTTCATTTTTTAAAATTTTTAAAATATAAGCTTTGCCTCATTAGATGGACTGTTACCAATGGCTTTATTCACTGTTTGCAACCAGATATTTACGTGTGCCTCTTTTAAATAACTCATTGCAAGTTAAATGGAACAAGAAAAATGGAGCCAGACATTTCATTTACTGGACCTAAATCAAAAGTACTTCCTTGACTATATGACCATCAAATGGGGAATGTTAATGTTACTAAAGATGCAAAAGAAATGAAAATTATTTTTCTTATAAATATGAGTAACTTGTTTAATTTTCAGGTGCTGGTGGATGTGGATGGAGGGCCTGAATCACTCACAGACTATGTACTAAAGTAGATCATTAGATGCCAAGACTCAACACCATGCCAAAAATCATGTTCTACTGTAGTACACCTAAACAGATGCCTGAACCTTCAACTGTAATTGATTTGGTCTGTTGCTAACTTTAAAAGATTAAGAACTCGTGTCATCTTTTATCCTCTCTGTTGAATTATTTTCAACTAAATTAGGTAAGAAAATTCCTTTGCTATTTATGCATTGCTATTTGTTAAATCACATTCATACATCAGAATTAGCAAACAGTAATTCAAAATTTGAACAAAAGTCACAGAAAGTAACATTTATTCACATCAATTTAATGGATCTATGCAGATGACAATGTTTTCTGACATGATTAATTTTCATGTAAATGGTATTATAAAAGGAAAGTAGCCTCCAGTCAATGTCCTAACATGGTTTGATTTTTGTCCTTTCCCAAATCTTCTCCCTACCTTTGAAAATACATGCTTTTATTGGATGTGACTCCATGGTTGTCAGTAGCCATGAAAGTACAAGTAAAAAAAAAAGTTTTCTTTAAACTGTGAAATTCTTGAAATTTGAAACAGAATGGAAAATGCTACAACCAAGCAGGAAATGTGAAGCAAAGATGGCAGCATAAAATTTCAGATGTTTTTCTTCAGGATTTGCCTTTTTCACTTAACATTTGCTAGTTGATCTAATTAATATATGTTACCAGAATTTTCTATTTCTGCTTCATAAACACCAGTCTGCCTTCAACATCACCACTGTCAAACTCAAGTGTCTCAGGCATTATATCAATTCATACTATTCATAAAAATACCATTAAAAATAGTATTCATACTATTTTTAACAGGGGTCACCAGTTAAATAAGCAAGCCTATAAGCAAGACAAATTGTGTTTGACAAACTTGATTGTGTTCTTTGATTAGGACTAGAGAGGGTGATAAGAATTGTGGGTTTGATATTGTATACATGCACTTTCAAAAAGAAGTTTGATAATGTATCGTATAATAGACCAACATCCTGGGGATTACCACTGACCTGAAACTGAACTGCACTAGTCATACAAATGTAGAGGTGACAAGAACAGGTCAGAGGCTAAGAAACCTGTGGCAAAAACTCACCTCCCAACTCTCCTAAGTCTGCCCATCATCAACAAGGCACAAATCAGGAGTATGATAGGAGACTTACTTGGATGAGCTCAGCTCCAACAACACTCAAGAAGCTGGACACCATCTAAGACAAAGCAGCCTGCTTGTTTGACATAACATCCACAAACATTTATTGCCTCCATCATCCAAGCTCAGTAGCAGTGTGTACCACCAACAAGATGCACTGCAGAAATTCACAAAAGTTCCTTAGAACAACACTTTCTAAGGATTAAATCAATACCATCTAGGAGGACAGGGCAGCAGATACACAAGAACACCACAACATACATGTTCCCCTCCAAGCTACCCGCCATCCTGTCTTGGAAATGGATGCTGTTCCTTCAGCATCACTGGATGAAAATCCTGGAACTCTTTCCCTAAACCTAGATCAAATGAGTTGCAGCTGTTCAAGAAGGCAGTTCACCATCATCTTCTCAAGGGCAAATGGGGTTAGGCAATGTCCATTTACTATGAATTAATTTTGGAAAGGACATATTGGCAAAATAGAAGTCCAAGTGGTTAAAAGTGTATTGACTGTGCAGTTACAAAATGTGAGTGGAGATCACTGCTCTTTTTGAAATATATTATTAATCTGCACTTGCTTATACAGGGTATAAATTAAAAGTTTACCGATGACAAGACTGCAGAAATGTAGTAAACTGTGATGAGGTTGATAACATACTACAGAAAGAAATTTTTAACTGTGCAAATGATAATTCAGAAAATGTCAGGTGATTAACTTAGTAGAAAAAAACTGAAGAAAAACATTTCAACTCAACAGTATCATTTTAATGATTGCAAGAACTCAGTGCTTATGTACACAAGTCTTTGTAGGCAGCAGAACACACTGAGAAGGTTGTTAAAATGAGTTTTGAGAAGATTTGTAGTTCAGGTTGAGGTTCTGAATGTAGGTTTGCTCACTGAGCTGAAAGGTTTATTTCCAGACGTTTCCTCACTTTACTAGTAACATGTTCAGTGTCCTAGGACAAGCCAAACAGAGACATGCACGAGAATTCCTAGAAGCATGGCATTCCAAACGGAACTCTATCAACAAACACATCAAGTTAGACCCCATCTACCAACCCCACAGAAAAAGAAAAGGAAATGAAATCACCACAGGAAATTACATCACCAACCCAAAGAACCCCAAACATATAAATAGAAAGCAGGAATTATCAACAGGAATTATCAATGGACCTGGAGGTCCATTGAAGTTGTTACCTAGTAGGGTGACGAAACGTCTGGAAATGAACCTTCCAGCTCAGCAACCAAACCTACATCCAGAAGGTTGTTAAAAAGCATACATAATTCTTAACTTTTAGAAATATGGAATGCACAGTCAAGAAAATTATGCTAAACTTTTATAATACACTGGTTAAGGCCCCTGCTGAACTAATTGTAGCGAATTCTGACCACAACACTTGAAGACACGTCAAGTCCTCAGAGAGGGTATAGAGGAGATTGATAGATTGATGCCAGAACAGTGGTACATAAAAAGACTGGAGAAATTGTTGTTATTATTTTTGGTGCAAAAAGATGAAAGAGAGATTTGAAAGAGGTTTCCAAAGTATTGCAAGGTTTTGATAGAATAAGTCTGATAAATTGTTTGTAATGTAATGATAGGAGTATCAGTAGCCAGAGGATACAAATTTAAGGTAACAGAGATAATATGAGGGAAAACAATCTTTCATGTAGCAAGTTCCTATGATCTATGGGCCTCTGTCAGAAAAGGATGCTGTAAGCAGATTTGATGGTAACTTTTAAAATAGAATTGGATAAATAGGGAAAGGGCAAGACAGTGTGGCTAAGTGGAAGTCTCTTGCAAAGAATGGGCTGAGTAACCATTTCAATGGTATATTATTCTGTGATTTTGGAAAGGGAGCTTTGCTGATTGTTCTTTTCCTAGTCAGTGCTTAATACCCCTCAACAGAGACTAATTAATTTATCACTATTAGATAACTGAATGTTTTTCAGCTTTAAAAATCCACTCTATCTCAGAATCTAATTGATACAATGTGCCCTCCTTGGTAAAAGTCACTTAAAACTAAAATAATTTGAAATGACAGCAATTTATTGAACAATTGCCCAACAGCTCTAACGTTAGGAGGTACATTCAAACTGTTGTTGCTTTTGAACTGTGATTAAGCAAAAAACATAAATGTTTTGGCATATGATAAAACACATTGAAGTATAGGATGGACTTTGATCACATTGAAATACTGCTCAAATTGCCCAAGAGAAATTAATTATTCTTTAGCATACTTGACAATTCTCATCTGTATCCCCTTTGTGTTGATCCATACAATTCTACTTTAAGTACGACTAGGCATTGGTTCTATATACAATCTTACCCTCAAACTGAGGTGGTAATCATGAGCACTAATAATTTGCTCAATCAATAAATAACACATTTCTTGGTCCAAGATTAGGGCTAAATTCTGAAAAGCATCCGTAATCACTTTTCCATTGGAATATCAGAAAAATATGTACAAACAAAACTCAAGGGAATCCAGACCCACACATTTTTTATACATTATTTATTGGTCCAGTTAATATCCCTGATGCAATGTGAAGTCTCACTTAATGCAAATACTCATCTTTGTACTGACCTTAAAATAGCCCAAGGTAGAGTCCAAATTAATTCAGGTAAAAACAATGACTGCAGATGCTGGAAACCAGATTCTGGATTAGTGGTGCTGGAAAAGCACAGCAGTTCAGGCAGCATCTGAGGATCAGTAAAATCGACGTTTCGGGCAAAAGTCCTTCAGGGATAAAGTCAGAGAGCCTGAAGCATGGAGAGATAAGCTAGAGGAGGGTGGGGGTTGGGAGAATCGACGTTTCGGGCA
>NC_057725.1:38809850-38835531 GCF_004010195.1 Chiloscyllium plagiosum
CCCACTCACCTATTGTACTCTATGCTACTTTCTTCCCACCCCCACTCTCCTCTAGCTTATCTCGCCACGATTCAGGCTCTCTGCCTTTATCCCTGATAAAGGGCTTTTGCCCGAAACGTCGATTTTACTGCTCCTCGGATGCTACCTGAACTGCTGTGCTCTTCCAGCACCATTAATCCAAATTAATTCAACCAGGGTGAATTGACAATAAAGAAATTTCATCCATCATGTGCCATGGTTAAAAACTTGATTGTCACATGATTGTTAAACATTAAAATGGGCTGATATTGTCTTATTGTCTCATTTAAAAAATTGAAAATTATCCTTTGTTCAGTAGCAGGGAGGTGATGGCCTAGTGTTATAAATCGTGCAGATTATTTAATCAGAGATCCAGAGTAATAAAGTTCTGGACTGGAGTATGAATCCCAGAATGGCAGATAGTGGAATTTGAATTCATTTTCCAAAACAAAAATCAGGAATTACTAATAACCATGGAATCATTGTTGATTGTCAGGAAAAACCCATCTGGTTCCCTTTAGAAAGGGAGACTACTGTCCTTACTTGGTCTGGCCTGCATATGACTCTAGACTCACAACCATGTGGTTGACTCTTAACTTGCTCTCGGCAGGTAGGGACTGATAATTAAACTGACCTGGTCAATGATGCCAAAATCCTTTCAATGAATTTTAAAAGAAGTAGCAGATTGCTAAACATAGTCCGGATGTTATTTTCTCACGTACAAAAGTGTCTCAAAATGCTCATTTTTTCCCTCAAAGATTTAAAACCAAAAAAGCAGTTACAAAAATGCACAACTTTATGTCAAAAACGTAATCAGAACGGTCACTGGTAAGTGAGGTGGCAGCTGTGTAGGTTTATCTCGGTATTCCAATACATATGAAGATGATCACGCCTTCATATTCTACTTTACATCCCATTTATGTTCCAACTGCAGTCAATTGGAATAGCAAATCAAATAAAGGCCTTCAGGAACAAACAAGGTGATAGACTGACAATGGCTTACAGCAGTGTCATTCCCCAATATGCCTCAATGTGCAAAAAGGATAGAACACAGAAAAACAGGGAAAAGTAGACCATTCAGCCTTTCAAGCCTGCTCTGCCTTTCAATAGGATCATGGCTGATCATTCAACTCTGTAACCTTTTCCCACTTTCTCTCAGTACTCTTTGATCTATTTAGCACTATGAATTTTTATATATTTAGATATTTAACTTTCTATCAAATTCACTCATGCTGTACCCTCAAAGCCATTACTAGTAACCTATTCCACAGCTCCATGACTATTTGTGAAAAATTGGTACACTGTCTGGTCTACGATATGGAGGTATGGTGTTGAATAGGGATGGACAAAGTTAAAAATCACACAACACAAGGTTATAGTCCAAAGATTTATTTGGAAGTAAAAGGTTTCGGAGTGCTGCTCCTTCAGGTAGCTCGTGGGGCAGAATCATAGGACACAGAATTTAAAGTAAAAGATCATAGTGTCATACAATTGACATAATGTATTGAACAAACCTAGATTGCAGTTAAGTCTTTAATCACTTAGAATGGGGATGCAGGTTTGATTGATTAATATACAAATCCCAGAACTTCTTTCAAGCTACAGTTCTAAGATAATTTAAGTTTATATAAAAAAAAGTGACATCTCAGTTCAGTCAATACATTGAAGGTGTAAGGTTAGAGACTGTCTGTATTCTGACCTTGAGTCAGACTGGTTCAATTTCCAAAGTATGAGTTTATAAAATGTCACATGGACTGACTGCCTACAGATTGTGTGCTTTTTGCATGAAATAGAGTGTACGGGAAATGCAAATTCACAAAACAGACTTATATGTGTGCTTGCAAGTTGTGAGTGTGTGTATGTGTGGAAGAGAGTGTGAGAGTGTGCGCACGCGCATGTGTGCATGCTTGATAGAGTTTGCGTATGAATGTGACTCAGTATATGCAAGACAGTGTATGAGAATTTTTGTCTGAGACAGCGTGTGTAAAAGAGAGGGTCTGTGGGAATGTGATCGGGTGTAAGAGTGTGTGTATATGTGTGTGTGAAAACAATATCTAATTTAAGTGAGCAGCAAAAGTGTGTAAATCAAGATTTATTTAAGAATCCATGAAAGAAAATACTTTGGAAAGTGTTGGATAGTTTAGGAAGTGCCCACATGGTAATGCAGCACACCAGGCTCAGATTAAATACTTAAAATGCATGTGAACTCCAAAACTCATTTCTTGGTCCAAGATCAGGGCTAAATTTTGAAAAGCATTCATAATCACTTTTTCATTGAGATTACTCGATCCAGCTGTTAACAGTATTTGTTTTCAGCTGTGACCTTGTTCTGGAAAAATATTTTTATATGTATCAGAGCTGTTGTTAAAGTGACAAAGAATTGTAGTTAGGAGACTTGATCACTAAATAATACTTTCAAAAACTGCCCCTAATGACTCATTTAATCATCTTTCAATTCACGTGTTGTATTCGAGCATTACAAATGATGGATGAAATGGTAGAAAAGTGTTGAAATCAATTGTTAACTACAGGAAAGGTGGTAAACCACTTCAAAAGGAGATTTCTCTGCACTTTTACATTCAGGCTGAGGGTTGTGTTATAATTCTGTGACTGTTCTGTGGCAAAATGACAGAATGTTCTAAAAAGAAAATCAGATCCAAAATGCATTTATAATTGATCCACACTTGGATCAATTATAAATTGATCCAAGCTGACTTTAGGAGAGGATGGGCTGACTACTGAAATGAGCAGTTACATGGTAGATGCAATTTAATCCAGCTAAATACAGGTTGTTGCACCCTAACAAGTGACAATATAACCTAAATAGCATCATTTTCAGTGACTAATCACAAATCCTTTAAGCTGCAAAGCAAGTTGAGAAAGGTGATTAAGGAAACCAATGAGATACTTGGATGTGTAAATAGTGCCAACAAATAAGGAAGTCATGCTACATTATTATGAAGTAACTGGTTGAGATGTCAGCTAGAGTGGCTAAGTTTGATTGTTGGTACCACATTTTAGGATGGATGTCAAGGCCTTGGAGAGAGTAAAAGGGGAGATTTACTATGATGATACCAGGGATGAAGGACTTCAGATAGGAGGAGAGATTGGAGAAGCTGGTGTTGGTTGAGTTATATGGAGAGAAGGAGATCAATAGAGTATTCAAAATTGAGGGATTTCAGTGGTGCAGGTAGAGAAAGAAATTACTTCCTCTGACCATAAGTTTAAAATAACTGACAAAAGAATTATAAAAGGGAAAGGAGGAGAAACTTTAATCACAGCAAATTACTATCTGGAATACACTACCTGAAAGAGAGTGGTGGAATCAGAACACAAAGCAGTTTTTAATGAGGAGTTGTGTATGTATTTGAAGAGAACTGATCTGGAGAAGTCTGGGTTGTGGAATATTTTGGACAATGATCCAGGATGATGGGACGAACGGCTCCTTCTGTACGGCAAAATTCTATGATTCTAAATTCTAATCTTTCTGATTTCTAACCTTTGACATCACTTTCTATTCTTCACAAGCTGCCAGTGATGTCCATGATTGTTCCAATGTATTTTCCAAGACTTGCGGTTAGTCAAAGGACTTTTCTTTGTTTCTGTGGATTATTTTGCCTGCAAATCATAACAGCAGTTATCTTGCTCAGTCAGAAATATATGTTCAGTTGCTAGTATACAGCTGGAAAAACATTATTATTTTAACTTTAGAAATATTTGTAAAGCTTCAATGTTCAACTTGGAATAATTGTGATGGGGTGGTCTCAACATGATAGTGTTTTTTTAATTCTGACCTTTATCGAAACTGTATTTTAATGGTGATCAGAAATAATTAATCAAAGTGTCTAAACATGAACATTGTTGAATGTTTAAATCTCAGCTTTGTCACAGTGAAAGATCATTGAAATACAATGAGGCACTTCCTGTTTGAGGAGGAAACAAAGACCCTGATTCATACCCTGAAAGTGGGAAACAATTAAAGGTACTCCTGTTGGCATTTAGGAGGAGCAAGAATGGTCAAATGCACAGAACAACAAAATTCAGATGAGCCCATAACAGAACACTGACAACATTGGTTATATTGGACAGTAGATTCCATGCATAGAATGAAAGCCCAATGAGGTTGTCTGTGGAATGGTGCTGTGTGGAAATGAGCCATTTCAACCAAATTTCTACTGTCTGATGTCTCCTTGTTGTCAGTCAAAGAGTGACTCTAACAGTAGTTAAGGAATGGTGACCCAAATGAGGAAGAGAAAAGTACTTAGCAATGTAAACAGGAAGAGCAGAAATTTTCCTCTTCTTAGAGTAGCTCAGCAAGGAAGTTGAGAAAACGCAAGTATGGGAAAATATGTCAGAATCTCACACTGAGAAACAGTTAGCTATCTTCACCTCAAGTGGAATCCTGTTATTAAGCAGTGGCCACCTTATATTGATGAATCTACGCATGATTAACAGCTAAACTCATCTTATTTAAATGCCACTTTCAATTCTCCTCTCCCCTCAGTAATTGGACAGCACATGTTCCTGACATACAAAGTTAGAGCAGGTACCAGGCAGATGCAGCTCACCATTTTGCTTGTCCTGAACATCATCCTCCTTGACCCTTTGTCCAGAAAAGTGAGCATTGGTATGTCACCAGCCTCACCATGCATTATGTCTGCTCTGAGACCATCTTACACAACACTGCAGCCCTTCAGTACTTGACTATGAACCTGCATGCTTTGACTTACATATTTTTGTTAGATCATTTAGTGTACAGATGTGTATATGCATTTCATGCATTTTATAGTTCTTAGCTTGCTTAATAGCATTCACTAACTTTGCTTACTAAGAGAATCCCAGCCTCTATATACTTCACATTGCTTTTCAGTAAAGAGGAAGTAGCAAGCAGCTTGTTGCTATGGGGAGACATCAGCTGCCAAGGGATAGATGTGTCTCTGGACAATACTATGTTACATGAACATTACATCCATTAGAAAATTATGCAACATTCACACTACATGTGTGGTTTGAGCAAATGGCCATGTCTCAAAGTCAGAGGAAGCAGTCTTCACGGGGCTAATGATGACCACAGTCAGTTTAGTGGTCCTGCTAAAGCAAATCAAGGATGTGTTCAATTCCAATCCAGGTGTCTGGCTATGGTCAGTCAGGGACCCGAGTCTGGGGATATATGTCATTGCATTGGACCACAGGTCACAGAGACATCATTCTAAGTATGGGACAAACCTTCTGGCAAAGAGATGAAGGAGGGTTGAGTATGATGGAAATGGGATGTAAAATCAGTTAGTGGTGATTCAGGAACAGGGAGAGATGCTGAAGTGTCTGTAGTGAGTGATTGAGAAGGACAGAGGGCAGTAAAGATTAGCTTGGGAGGGAGGATGAGGGAAGTGAGTACAGTAGAGTGGATACGCTGTGTGTAATAATGAATTGTAGACCACACGCCTTGGTCTGATATATGTGCAATGACAGGGTTAAAGTGAGTAGTGGCCTTTCGATTACGAGTTTGCAGAAAGAAATTGGTAGCATTTACCCTGGCAGAGTGCAGAAAACATTGGGTTTCTTCCTGCACCTCTGGTATCTCTTATGTACGGAATGGTATGGTCAAAGGCTGCTATTTGTGATCAGGCTGGCTGTGACTGGTGGCATGGTCTCCTATGGCAGTCAGTTTGATAAAGGCCTGTGCTTGTCTTCGCCACCCCATCCATCATCACCTCCAGACCCCGAGTAGATCCAGAAAGGTAGTTGCAAGCCATGATGATTGGGACACTCTGCATCTCATACTACAGAATATTAAATAAAAAGACAACCATTTCATCCTTGCATTTATCAGATAATTGTTTGATTTGCTTAAATTTGCCAGTTTATAGTAGTGTCCATAAATGAATTAAAATAATCATTACTCTTACCTTCTCCTGTCCTATATATAAAAAAGATGAAAAAGAACAAAAGTGCAAATGAACCTGAAGTTTCTTCTTCAGGTGCTTTGTCAAATAATGGCAACATTGATTTTCAGGGGTTGTTTATCCCACAGAGGATTGTCGGAACTATCAGTTTACGTATTGGGACATTGAAAGGAAAATAAAGGAGGTGATGATGAGAGAGATCACAGGGAGTGTACTGTGCAGGACTATGCATGTGTCATTATAAAAGGTACACACAGCCCATGAGTAAAGTACCTATTAGATTAATTAACATATTTCAAGAGACGCAAATATATAATTATGAGAAACCTGGAAACAATGATAGTATTGACTGGAGATAAAGAAAGGAAGCGATCCAATAAGTTTGCTTACAATATAGAATGATTTAATTTTAAGGATCATTTACAAAGTTCAGTGAATTGGTCACAAGTGGGCACAAATGTACAATAAATAATAGAAACAAAAATGGCAGAGATTAGTGGAAACTTTGTGGAAATATTTATGACAGGGCCCTAGCTCTCCATGAGCTTATTTTGTATCAATGCACTGACATCACAGTCTTGACGATAATTTAGCTGAGGGGTGATGACATCTACCCTTTAAATGAAAGCCTCACTGCCAGGCTATACCTTTCACTACTCACCTCACCCAAACCATCAGAAAATGAGGCTCTTATGACCAAATCAAAGACTGATCTGCCTCCCGATTCCTCTGGCATCTTCTCATCCTTTGAGAATCTCACTTATTCCACCCATCTGGCCTCTAATTTAACATGGTCATTCTCAACTGCTGTCAAGTACAATGGCAATTTTCTTAGTAAGCTTACTTTCTTGGCTTTGCTACCTTAGCTTCTACACCAAGCAAGCTCTCAGCAATGGTGAATACATCCTCCACCATCCTGAATGTACTGATGTTATCGCCCACCTATTTTCCCCCAAATACTTTCTTCCATTTAAACTCCCCTCCCCATATTCACAGCCTCTACTTTCACCTTGCAATCTCTCCTGACCTCACTTGTCCCAGCATGTCAATTACAGATCTCACATCACACCTTTCTTTCATTTTCCGCATATGCCCTCTTTTTGCTCCTGGGAAAAAAAACAAAGTCTCTCATTCATTTCTGACCTCACTTTTAAAACAAAATTCGACTGGTATGTTGTTCCAATGAAGACAAGTCGCACTCATAAAAAAAAAATTAGTCTCTCGAAATTACTACAAGGTTATGCCTTCTAGAATGTTCTGTGCCTTCTCTTGTCAATTTAGAACATAGAACATTACAGCACAGTACAGGTCCTTCAGCCCTTGATGTTGCGCTGACCTGTGGAACCAATCTATTATTCCATTATTGTCCATAAGTTTATCCAAGCAGTGCATTCCACGCCCCTACTACTCTGAGTAAAGAAACGACCTCTGACATCTGTCCTATATCACCCCTCAGTTTAAAACTATGCCCCCTTGTGCTAGCCATCACCATCTGAGGAAAAAGGCTCTCACTGTCCAACCTATCTAACCCTCTGATTATCTTATATGTCTTGATTAAGTCACCTCTCAACTTTCTTCTCTCTAATGAAAACTGCCTCAAGTCCCTCATTTGTTTATACCATCCCTGTTAAAAGCAGCATATAAGTACATACAGCTATGAGTGTTGTTATGAGAGTGAAACAGGTTAGCACAAGGGGTGAACAAAGTTGAATAATTCAAAATGTTTAAGAGGGAATTAGAAAGGCTAATTACTAAGTTTAAAGCACAGGATTCAAAGGGGTCCATGTCAGGACTGTACCTCCACAATGGCCCTGTCAGAACCTTCATAACCCTCCCAGACCCACTCCATGAGCCCACACCAGTATTTCTCTCTTCCCCACATCTCTTACATAATCTCCTTCAAGCCCCAACAAGTATTTCATGCCCATGGAAAAATAGTTTTGCTCCATGCCCCAACATAATCTCTCTAATTCAGTGTGCCTACTACTACAAACCTAGACTATGCTGTCATCGTTCTGACCCATGAACTCTTAGATGCTCTCCTAATCAGCTTTATTCACGTCATTGCTGACTGTGCCCTCTACCCCGAGAACTTCCTTCTCATCTTCTCCAAGTTCCAGTAGCTCCCTGCACTTACCAAGGTGCAGTCTTATTTTTGAATTCCTTTTCATGTGCAGCCTTCACATTTCTAATGCTGATTTTTTTCCTTTCCCCCTGCTGTCTCTTCTCCATCATCACTGGTTACTCACTCAGCTGCTCTATTTGAACTATGACAATTTGATTATGTTCCTATCTCCATCCTTTCAAAAACTCCTAAGAATCCTTTCTTTCAGTCATACCTGACTCCCCTCTTAAACATTCTGTTCGATGTTTATTTCTCCAATCGGAGAGCGTTTGAAACATGGAGGGGGCTACAGCAATGCAAGTTCTATTTGCTAAGATACAGGGCTCGCAAAGCATGAAGACTCAAAAACGTTACTCATCTTTTCTGCCAGGTCAAATTCTTATTAAAATGTTGCAATTGATTGGTATGTCATTACGACAAACAATAAAACAAATTCTTGCCCAAATGCAGCAGCTGATTTTGAGCATTATACAGTGGTGCTGTCGCCAATAGGAAATATAAAATTGAGCCTGATATGGTTTTTGAGAATATGAAACCTTCCTTACAAAGGCAATTTCATCAAGAGAAATGTTGTGCAGCTTTATAACAAAGACCACATTGTTGAGTTGATACAGAAAATCGGCATCATAGCAGATGTGTCCATGGATTTCATAAGCCTGTGACTGCTTTTAAAATTAGTTAGGACAATCAATTTTTAATGGTTTTGCTGTTGTTGCCAAACTGGCAAGGACTGTGCCCTAAGTCTCAATGGTCGAAGCAACAAATAAATGTATTTCCTTATGAATCATAATGATCATTGACTAAGATCCAAAGCCATAAATTTTATGTATGTATACATATACTGAGAAAGTTAAAGGAGCCATGAAAATGTTAAACTCAGCAGCTGTCTGTAATTCAATTGATACCTACCATAATTGCAACAGTCTGTATACAACAGTATTTTTACATTCAAACATGTCGTCAATCTATAAATAGTATTCTAACAAAAAAGGTTCATTTTCAGCTGGTGAATACAAACTAAGTAATTTTCCAGCTTTCTGTTACTAATACAGAGTCTTGCACACTGACAGCACACACTAGAAATTTAAATAATGATTGGAAAAGGATGTGCAACATATGTCGGAATTTCCAGTGTGCTCTTTAGAAAAGCAAGGCCAACCTGGCAGTAGCACACACACAAACATTGTTGCACAGTAATGTAACACTTCAATAAATACCTCAGTCCTCAAGGTGAAAAAAAAGGGATCCTTCGCTTGTTGACTTTCTTTCAATCATATATTTATCTTGAATTTACTTCATTTTCTGAGGTACGAATTAAGTTTGTTGAGAGACAGATTGGCTTCTGATACTGCTTTTACGGTCAATAGATTAGAAAAGAATTATTGGGACAGTCCCTTTAATCAACATCTGGACAGTAAAATAAAATGGGCCAGACATAGTTAAAAGTACATAACTGTGATTAGGAAACCAATGAAACTCTCAGCTAAGCAGCATGACTCCATTGAGGTTTCAGGCAGACATCAAAATGTCCCTCAAATGTTGTGCGTTCTTCACATTGCATCATTATTGCCATTAGAAGTAAACCATCGGAATGTCATTAATAATCTTACTATTCTACATCCAAAATGAATAGTGTCTTCTAGCTTAGAATCACAACGTGCTTGGTCTACAATCAATATAACTTCTGCACTGCTTCTGGGTATAATTAACACTAATGTTTGTCTATGCACAGGAGTATAGTAATTTATAATTCTAAAAAAGGCCAATTTGTCAATGTGATCAGCCCCAGGGTTCAAAAAAATACAATATACCATTCATTACCTATATCTCATTATTGATGTTCTCAAATGCTCTTCTAATGCTTTGATGATTACAAACCCACATGGATGATTTATGAGAAATATTCACCACACTTTGATGTAGATGCATCAAATTTATCCTTTCAGATCAAAAACATATGCCACAAAATGAATAGTAATTTTTAAAATCTGTTAATGGGAAGGCAGTGTTAATAGTTTGGCCAGCATTTATTGCCCAACCCTAATTACCCCAAAGAAGGTGGTTATGAGCTACTTTCTTGAATTGCTGTGGTACTTGGAATGTAAGGACACCCATAAAAGCTCTTAGGAAGAGAGTTTCAGGCTTTTGACTCAAGGACAGTGAAGAAAAGACAATATAGTTTCAGGTCTGGCTTGGATGGTAACTTGCAGGTGGTCAGGTTTTCTTACATCTGTTTCCCTTGTCCTTTTAGAAGGTAAAAGTAATAGATTTGGAGGATTCTGTCAAAGAAGCCTTGATAAGTTGATTCATTACGTCTTGCTGTCAGAGTACATCAGTGATGAAGAGACTAAATGCTGAAGGTGGTGTTGGGATTGCCAATCAAGTAGGCTGCTTTGTCCTAGATGGTGTCAAGTTGCTTATGTTGTTGCAGCTACACCCAAGGCAACAAGTGATGAGTATTTCATCATACTCCAGACTTGTTGGAGAAGACCAAGCCTCTGACCTACTCTTGTAGCCAAAATTTGTTTGTATTTATAGATATTTTCTAATTAATATGTGCAGAAATGCTATTACACAGCTCTGGGGCAGCTGATACTTAAACTCAGGCTTCCAGAGGTAAGGACACTAGTACTGCACAATATAAACCCCTTGTTTGTATTTATAAAGATCGATCAGAAACTGAATGGGACCAATGGTAACCCCTAGAATGTTGATAGTGGGAGATTTAGTAACAGTAACGCCATTAAACCTCAAGGAACAATGGTTAGATTCTCTCTTGTTAGAAACTGTCATGACCTTGAATTTCTGTGGTACCTAATTTATGTTCCACTTATCAGCCCAAGTCTAGATGTTGTCCATGTCTTGCTGTATAAGGACATGGGCAGTTTTATAGTTTGAGGATTCGCAAATGTTGCGACGTTGGCTAGAGCAATTGTAGATTTGGAGCCAAGAAATTAGAATTTGGTGTCTGCAAAATTGTAAAATGGGGAAAGCATTGTGTGGTCCCTTTAAAAAGATGGTGCTTTTTTCTGTACTTAGAGGTTAAAATGGATGCCTATGAACAGCAACTTAAGTTTGCAAGGACACAGAGACTGAATTGAAATATTTGTATCAAAAGGCCACACATTTGAAGGTCTAGCAGCAGTTTTTACCAAAACAACAGGTTTTTAAATTGAGCCAATCAATTTGAACCAGGCACTTAGATACCAAAAACCTATTAAATTTAAACCTGATGGTTTTGACAACATAGGACCAATCCTATTGTAAGAAATATTGATAGGTCATGAAAGGTATAAAATGAAGTAGTTGGACAAAGACCCCGGAGCTAACTGTCATCCACCAGAGCTAATAACCCTCAGCTCTCGAGAGGGAAATTGTATCTCACGGTCATCTATGTATCAGAGAAAGCGCCATCTAGATAACCAAGGCATTCCTGACAGAAGAATTGGAGGAGGTATTCCTCACAGGAGGATCAAGAGGAGAAGGCACAGAACATTCTGGAAGGCATAACCTGGCTGTAATTTCGAGAGACTAATTTCTATTTTTTTGTTATATGAATGGGACTTGTCTTTATTGGAATAGCATACCAGTAAAATCTGGTTTTATTTGAGAATAGTTAGTAGTTAGAAGGGTTATATTCAATTTGTTAATAGTTTAGTTAATTTGTTCACTGCTAGAATTAGGTAAATAAATTGTTACTTGTTGCTTTTAAAGAGTGTGTCAGGGATTTATTTTTTATTTAACCACTAAAAGTTTCTGAAAAGCAGGTTATACCACTTTTCACACTCTTTCTTACAGATTATAGGGTGAGGTTCTCCTTTTTGGGCATTTCGGTTTTAGTTCTCGGGGGGGGGGGGGGGGATCAACCTCCGCTTTATAACACAAATGGTACTGAACATTGTGCAACCATCAGCAAACATTTTCATATCTGATTTATGATGGAGGGAAGGACATTACTGAAGCAACTAAAGAGCACTGGGTTGAGGACAAGAAAGCTGTCCTTTAAGTTGATGGTTCAGACGAAATTTGTCAAAATGTGACTTCTTTTTAGGATGCTTACATTCTGTGATTGCATGACAGCCTTTTCTTAAAAAAAAATTGAGGGTTAGTCTTCTTCTATTTTCCCATCCATTTTATTCACATCCTAACCTGCGTACAAGAATACTGATGAATTGTATACTGTCCAACATCCTCTATAGTCAGCTCAACTGTCAGAATTTTACTCTAGCACTTTGCATTTTTGGGAACTTGGTCCATATGTCAACTTTTTTCTGAGAAAAGTCAGATTGAACCAATTCTTCGTCCTCAGTCCCACTCCTCCAAGTCCAAATACAAATGAAAGTGATGCCTGCTGCTTCATGTCATAGTTTGGATTTTTCTTACAGCAGCTGGAATTACTTCTATTAGCAGCAATGTCCAAATTGGATGGAGTGAGGTGAGGTGGGGTAGGCTAGGTAGAATGAAAAGCAATGAAAGTGAGCCTTAAAAGAATAAATGGAATGGAGAATTAAGGGTTCAAAACAAAACAACATAAGGTGACAGCAATGAGTGAGAGAGAAGAGGGCTGGACAAATTGTTTTCAGGTAGGGAGGAGGAGAAAGCATCTCGATGTAGGGAAGGAACTTGAATTGAAGCAGAAGCACCCCACCATGAGGCAGTTGGAGGGTTGTTTGGAGCATTTTGGGTAAGGTCAGCTGACACTGAGAATAGATGTAAAAACAGTGTCAGATTGACTGAAGGCAAATGAATTCCAATTTGAGGGCATTTGAAATAAGTGTACCATAGGAGAGAGAAAGAAAATGATCAGCTTGAAAGAGATTACAAGGGGCAAAGAATATCAAGGTCAAATGTTAAATGGGAACAAAGAGGACAATGCTCATGTTAACTGAAAGGGATAACTGTGAAGATAAGAAGAGATAGTTAGAGGACATTGTATTGGTAAATTGAACTGGGGGGGTATACATGGAAGACTCAATGTTCAGGTGACTTTTAGGAATGCAATTATTTGGTTTGTCTGTTGACGATCCAAATAACTCAGATTTGGTCGAAAATAATCAATTTTGAAATATAAAGCTACTTAAAAATAATCAGCATATATGATTTTTGAAGTAAATATTCAAAATTCTTAGGAAACTTGTTGTTTTCAATATTTGTATTTCCAGACTTTAGTCCATTTATAGTTTTCTTTATCAAATGCAAGTGAAAGATGTGTATACAATTTACAATACAAACCTCGTGCAACTATATTTTCATGGATCATTAGTTGATAATTCAGATCATTCTTGAATTGACAGCTTTTGCGATACCATATTGATTTTTTTGAAAAGTTGTTGTTCAATTTATGCTCATCTTCTGGGTTAGCACTTATGTGTACAAAAATAAAATGTCTATAATCGTTAACCATATTCATTTGTTCATACAGTATCTTCTTTCTCTTATCCTTGAGTATTAGAACTCAGTTCACAGTTAAGTTACTTTAATTGTTATTTGTAACTTTTGGCTTGTTTTCCAGCGCTAAGGTTCTTTTGTTTTAAAAAGAAACTAAGTTTTTTTCAGTTTCAGCTTATCATTGTCCACGCCTTCAGAGCAGGTACATCTGAAACCCTGTCCATCTAGGCCAGAGGTAAGGACATTACTACTATATCATAAGAATAACCACTGTGTTATGATATTTTCTAAATCACCTATTCATAGATGTTATTACATAGCAGGTGGCACCTGAACACAAGTTCAGAGGTAGAGACACTAGAGTGCATCTGACAGTACCAGAGCTCTATCACTACAACACAATATGTAGAATTTGAGTAATGCTCATGTTTCCTCATGTCATGAATTCGTGAGGCTGTGCCCATCATTAGACATGATTGTTCAGATAGAGGGAGCCAAAATTCTCAGTAATTTGTACTGCATGCATTCTTATGTAGATACCAAATTACGCAGCACAGGTGAGAGATGACACCAAGCCAGAAAATGGCACATGATAGAGAGGGATGGAAAAGTGGGGAGATGTTTTTAGAATACAAAACCAAGGTTTGTGCTATTTAACGCACAAAACAAATCAATTTAACCTAGATCTTGAAAACAATGTTTAGCAAAATTGTTATTATGCTTTATAACATGAGGAGATGGTGGCATACTGGTAATATCACTGAATTAGTAATGCAGAGGTCCACCCTAATGCTCTGGAGACAGGAATTTAAATTCCATCATGGCATCTGGTCGTTAAGTTTAATTAATAATTCTGGAATATGAAAAAGCTAGTCTCCGTAATGTTGACAACAGAATTGTCACACATTATCATAAAACCGGTCCACTAACATTGTTTAGGGATAGAAAAACCAGCCATTCCCACCTGATTTGGGCTGACTGGAGTGGCACAGTAATGTGGATTACTCTTACCTGCCCTCAGAAATGTCCTAGGAAGTCACTCAGTTTGAGTAATTATGGATGAGCAACAAATGCAGGACTTGCCAGCAATGCCTATACTCCATGAAGGCACAGGAAGAAAGAAAAAAAGGAAGATTTCAATTTCTAATCAATACTTAACCCAGAAACACTGGCTGAAATGGTGACCTTAAATGGATAGAATCTTGTCCTCTCTGCCATAGTGAGTTTGGCAGAATGGCCTGTGGTCATAGAGAAGTACAGCACGGAAACAGATCCTTTGGTCCAATTTGTCCATGGTGACCAGATATCACAACCCAATCTAGTCCCATCTGCCAGCACCTAGCATATATCCCTCCAAACACTTTGTATTCATATACCCATCCAGATGCCTTTTAAATGTTGCAATTGTACTAGCCTCCACCATTTCCTCTGGCAGCTAATTCCATACCTGTACCACCCTCTGCATGAAAATGTTGTACCTTAGGTCTCTTTTATAACTTTCTCCTCTCACCCTAAACCCATGCCCTCTAGTTCTGGACTCCCCTACCCCAGGGAAAGGACTTTGTCTATTTATCCTATCCATGCCACTCATGATTTTAAAAGTCTGTATAAAGGTCACCCCTCAGCCTTCAAAGGAAACAGTTCTAGCCTATTCAACCTCTTCCTATAGCTCAAATCCTCCAACCCTGACAACATCCTTGTAAATCTTTTCTGAACCCTTTCAAATTTCACATCATCTTTCCATAGGAAAGAGACCCTTCCTACCCTGTTGTGAATTTGAACTCTTTAAGTGGACAATTAATGCTCAGTTAAGAGCCATATTCTCTGCCCACTGTTATTCACACAACAGTGGGCAAGTATAGGAAGTTCAAATATGGGCAACACAAGGCCATTGTTTAGAGGCAACAGAGGAGCTCCCTCATCCAAAAACACTCATTATCTGATCAAGGGGCTCAGCATGGGAAAGGTGAGAGAGACTTCTGAGAGTTACCACGTTGCCCTTTCTACCAACACCTCTTCCCCTCCCCTATGAACCCCACCCTATCCCTGCCATCACTCATTTGTGCAAGGTTCCCTCCTCAATCCAAGACCTCAGGTGAATGTTGTACTGGCAGAAGCCACTACCTCCTTGGTGGCAGTGCTGAATACAGGAGCACTATGACCCTCTAACTGACTACTAGCCCAGGCAGGTAGTCCTTCTGTGGTCAGGATTCTTAATCCTGGAGGGATGCACATCACTGACCTGCTAAGTGCCTGAGTGGAACAAGATGAGGCAGACCTTCTTGGAAAGAGTTGACAGGCTGTCTTATTGGCTCTCCAACCAATATCAGAGACCCCAATCACCTCCACAACAAGTTTCCTATTGTGTGGGAATCAGAAGATTGAAACACCCGTATAAATAAACTTGACAGAACCTTTTATGAAGGAAGTACTTAACTTAAATTCTATGAAGTGAATCCAAATTAAACTCTTTGGAATTGCTAATGAGGCAGCATTGGTCTAACAGCATTCAGTTCCGGACATAAAACTAAAGAGTTCAAAAGCTTCAACATTTAAAAAAAAATGTTCAGTCATCATTAGTCAGGAAGTAGGACATTGTTGAAAAGGACTAACACAAGTGGTCCATTCAACTCTACAAATATGTTACCAATGCATTTAACGATGATTAATGAAATATTCTCGTTCTGGTGATTAATTTAAATCTTGCCAATCAGTTGATTTACTGTTGTGGAGATAATTTAATTAATCATTGACAAATATGCATGAGAACCATTAGAATACAATACATGAATCATTGAAAAGAATCACTCTGATGTCACAATGAGTAAAGCAATGATAGACTCCCTCAGATATTATGCTGAAATAACAGGCTAATCAAGGGAAATCATTTGGTTCCTGTCAACATTTCAGTTACTAATTTCAATTCATTTTCTGTTCCTCAGACAGTTTTAACACTTTAGTTGCAACATACCAATTTTCTGTTTGACACCAAATGAAATTAAGTTTGACACCAAATTCTCATATCCATTCCATCACTAAGATCATCTCTTACCACCTACAGACCATTCTTTACCTTCCACTAGCTTATCAATACTCACATTCCATTATATTGCCCAGATTTTTATTGGATCCCCATTCAAAATACATTGTCCTTTCAACAGCAGATTCTTTTACATCCCCAGTCCTACTGTTGTCACTTATGTGTTAGGATTTTTAGTTATTTTTAAAGGTGTTCTTAAAATCTATCCCTATGATGATTACTTTGTCAACCTTCTCAGCTATGGATAAAAAAAGAGTAATTAGTCACGGTCAACGTTTCAATCGTATATTCAGAGTCTTTGCATGTTGTATCAGATAAGCTCCAAATTGGTCTAACTGCTCCTGTTATTTCATTAAATGTAAGCCGTGTTCAAATATTAGTGCTTCCAAGTCAGAGTATCAGCAATTGGCCTTTGCAAAAGTAGGGTTTAATTCAGATATACAGTAATTAAATCTCAGAAATCAAATCTCATGGACACGGTAACAAAACATTACAAGAATTACATTTCTTAAGATGTAATCTCAATACTTACACTGGCAGTCAGGCCATGTCCACCACCATTTGAGTTTATGGATGATTAGACAGGCACATGATTTGAATCAATAAAGCACATTCAAGGGGAATTACAAATTGACCTAAGGGCCTTGGCAGAAAATAAAATCAAGCTTTCATCTACAACTGAAAGAGGTTGACAAAGTACAGTCCCTTAACATTGACGATTTATCCATATTTATTTTAAATTTTCATTACAAATTTGAGACTTGTAAAAATTGAAATTTGAAAAGGTTTCCCTTAATTAAGCTAAAAAATAATGGTGATGCTGATCATCCTAAACTGTGCCCAAGGAGAGGCCCAGACGATATTGTGCCATGGAGACAGAAGCCAGGCCAAATCTCAGAGAAACTTAAGTGCCAAGTTTCACACCTTGATACAACAGCTAGGCTGGACATAAACGCTACATATTAAACCATGAGACCATTTAAACAAACATAGTTAATTTTATTGTATTAATTGAAAATTCAGAATGGTGAGTTCTATTGCTCAGGCATTCCTGGAGCGGAAGGTCGCATCTTGTAATTATAACATTTAACAAGGGCTATTTTGTTGATGGAAGGACAAAGGAATTGGGATAGACGTGAAAACAGGGGTTAAAGGGAGATCATAGAAATACAATTCAAGAAGTTCAAGAAAGAAAAAGAATGTGAAAACATGAAATAGAGTTTTAAAAATCAAGGAAAAAATCTTGAATTCCAAAAGGGAGAGAGAAAGAGAAAGGTTAGAAAGATTAAAAAAAGAAAAATCTCAAATTTTAAGAAATTAAGGTGGTGAGGAAATTTCTACTTGTCAGAGGAAGGTTTGGATGATGTGAACACAGGATAACAGGAAAATTTGACAATGAATCAGATTTAATTCCTGGTATTAACTTATTGGAGGAATATTTACTTGGTGTCAAAATTCAAAAAAGAAGAAGTTGAAATTAAGTTAGTCATTTGAGAAAATTTTTACAAAACAGCAATGGCAGAGAGAAAAATTGGATCATTTTATTGCAGGGCGTGCTCTGGGGTAAACCTTTGGAAGGACTCTCATGTCTTTCACACATACAGTGTTATGATTAATGAAATTTGCTGTTCTCATTGCCTATAAAGTTAGTGCTGAAGGCTTACAGGTTGAAATTTAAAGCAGGATCAGAGTTGGACTTTTATGGAATTTATGAAAATAAAATGATATTTGAGAGATAGTATATGTCTGTGCCATTTCAAAAAGGTTCAGAGAAACTTGGAGGTGCGATGCTAATGGAAGAACTTAAATATAGTATACCCCTTTGGGAATAAGATCCTATCTGGAAGGCCATAATATTTCTAAAAGAAGCTGTATAATGGCTAATGATGATGTGTTTTCACACAAGCAAGCAAGCAGACTATTGTTTCAAGGGTACCAAAATGTTGATTATTTTCATTTTTAAAAAAGAGCACGTAAATGGTGGCATGCTGGAATTAAAAACCAAAACTGCACTGTTGTCCAATGTAAGATTGACAAACCTATTGATTCTCTGGTATTCACTGTGACAGCGGAATGTAATGTAGGAAGCAATGGAAGATTTCCGTTTAAAAACAGTTTCCTCATTTGAGTTTAATGAGGCAGGCAAGCAAATCGTTAGAAAAGCAAAATACTGCAGATGCCAGAAGCCTGTAATAAAAGCAAAGAAATGCTGTTAAAAATTAAGCAGGTCAGACAGCATCCATGGAAAGAAAACAGAGTTAACATTTCAAGTTGAATAAAAGGTCTTTGACCTAAAATGTTTGTTTCTCTCCAGAAATATGTCTGACCTGCTGGGTTTTCCAGCATTGTGTTGTTTTTAGAGCAAATTATTATTCTTGGAGATACTCATTCTGTGCAGTCGCTGATGTTGCCAGATTATGGGAATTTCCCTCCAGAAAATGTTTCGATGTGGAATATTAATGGGAATTATTTACTGGTTCCTTTGTGTACATTTAACTAAAACATGGTTTAATTTCTGGCCCTGTATTTGTGGAGCTTATATCTAATTTGCTACTAAAGATGTAAATCTTTTTATTAAGAAAATATTTTGCTGGAGATAAAATATTCCAGTCTCCAGTGGTTCCAGAAAAACACATTGAGACTGTGAAAACTGAAATTGTACCAAAACAAAAGTTGAGTGATATACAAGACTTTCTTTCACGCTGTCATGAAAATTATTCTTTCAACTGTGAAGAGTCAGAAAATCAAATTGCTTGCTAAAAGAACATGGGAGCATCAGACACTGAACAGCAGTCCGGGGTGGCTTACAGTTGTCAGAACATAAAATGCAGGCAAAAACTGAACAAGGTGTGAGAAAGCAGATAACAACATTACTTGAAAGCTAATGATGAAACAAAGCAAAGAATCTTGAAGGTAACAAAGAAACAATCGATCATCCTTGCTTGAAAATATCTTGACAAAACTTGAATCGAGGATTAAGATGAAAACCCAAGAAGTAATTAAAATAAGCTGCAAACTGAAAAAAGAAAAAAGCATTTTCAACAAGTGTTCTTAAAAGGTGCTAAAAAAAGGTTTTTACTTCACAGCAAAATGAACTGCATGTTTAAATGAAAGTAGTCTTGAAACAGGGTCTCCTGTCAAAGGATAAACCATGATAACCAGCTCCAGAATAAAAGTCACCTTGGATTTTAAACAGGGTGATTCAGACGTTTGGCGGTTTGAGATATTCTTTACTGGCTGTTTAAACTTAGACATTTTAAAACTAATAGACATGGACTGAAGGACATCAAGACTGAACAGTGTGATTCAGATTCTGTTTCAGAAAAAAGGTAACTTTGGTAAAACGTAAATGTCTGACTTTAATAAGTTGCTGAATCCAGTAAAAAGAACAGGGGACTTCTCCTCAGGGATTTCGGTCCACAGCAGCCAGTACCCAAAAGCTAAGCGGTTTGCCAGAAATTAGCAATGTTGTTCTTCATAAAGTAAATTGATCAAACAATTTCTGAAATCTTTATGCCGTTTGCAAATACTATCTCAGCATCCAGCTCAAGGTAATTCAGATTTTAAAAAAAGAACATGAAGGATGCAAAACTATGATGAAATCTTTTAACTGATGCATGGAAACACTATACAGCAGCTCATGCAAATATTAAGAAAGAGAGACTCTGGGTAAATTGAAAGGAATTGAAATGACCAGTAATAAAATAAATTCTCGTATACAAGTCAGCGAGAACTCTAAGAACTCACAAACTATACTTTAAATCTTAGCTGACATGTGCAATTGGTTGTCACTGGTTAACTGTTATAGTGCAGCCAAGACAAAATTATTTATTACAAAATGTGCCATAAAGGAAAAGAATGCTATTTGTACCTTAAGGGATAATGAAGCTGCCAGAATGTTTGCCGCATTTTGCTTTGGTGGTAGAATGAAAAATAAAATCACTGATATGGTCATTTTTAAAGGGGGTGATGTAAATGGGAGATTGAGTCATCGAGTTATGTAGCCTAGAAACATACCCTTCAGTCCAACTCATCCACGCCGACGATATCCTAAAATTAAGCTAGTCCCATTTGCCAGCACTTAGCCCATATCTCTCTAAACCTTCCTATTCATAAACCCATCCAGATGCCTTTTAAATGTTGTAATTGTACCAACCTCCACCACTTCCTCTGACAGCTCATTCCATACACACACCATCCTTGCGTGAAAAAGTTGCCTCTTAGGTCTCTTTAAATCTTTCCCTCTTACCTCAAAACTATGCCCTCTAGTTTAGGATACCCTTACCCTGGCAAAAAATATCTTGTCTATTTACCTGCTCCATGCTCATGATTTCATAAACCTCTACAAAGTCACCTCTCAGCTTCCTGTGCACAAGGAAAAACAGCCCCAGCGAATTCAGCATCTCCCTTTAGCTCAAACCCTCCAATCCCGGCAACAGCCTTGTACATCTTTTCTGCAGATGTTATAATAGACAGCTATGCTTTAAAATATTTACTATAATTTCATATTAAAACAGACAGTCCTAAAAAAGGATGATGTAAGAAGCATAAACTCTGCCCTTTGACAGGCCAGGTGATATCGTTGTCAGGAGGGTGGAAGACCGGGACAAAACCCATAGAAACCTAAGTGCCAGGTTTCACTCCTTAACACAGAAGACTGACAGCTGGTCTTGTTGGATACAGCTGGAGTTGAAACCAGAAGCAGATCAGCCATTGTTCTATTGAATGGCAGAACAGATTTGGGGAGCCATTCAGCCCATTCCTGCTCATGTTTGCATGCATTTATATTCTCAGACTCAGCCAAGCAGAGAGAGACCTGGAGAAGAGACCAGAAACGGTTACTGCTGTGCCAAGTTGGGGGAAAGACTATCTTTTTTCCTAATGTTAATCTCTGAGCAAAATGTTTGTGAGAACAGATTAAATCGGTTGAAGAAATGGGATTTGTAGAGATAAAAGGTCACCAAGACCACGGACAGTGTGTGAAACTGAAGAGATGGAGTGGTGGGACTTTCAGAAGGCCACTGGGAAATTCTTCCAATGTGACTTGGAGAAGACGGCCTACTAAAACACCAGGAGAAGCTTAAATTGAATCCCCAGGGCTACATATCTGCTGACTAAATAACATTGCTTAAACATGTGGTATGGGGTTTTCACTGTATTAATTAGGTTGTTGGGTAAGTATACCTTCTGTCATCTACAAAGCAACATTTATTCTATGTTAAGTTCAGAATGCTTGTTCAAGTAAAAGCTTAAGGCATGAAGTTTTGTGCAGTCCTCCCTTGGTCACTAGAAAATGTGTGTCCTTTTGAAAGGGTGTCAGTTTCTCCGGGGATCATAAGCTACACACTGTCTTTTTTTTACGTAGACATTTTATGGGTCCAGGCAAATTCTGACTTGAAGCCCAGTGAGACCTATTTTTGTCCCATTGAAGGCTAGTTTTCCTCAGCTCACTGAGCATCCTAATATTCACAGAGGCACCAGTTCAGCCAGCACAGTGAAACCCGTTGTGCAGATTTTGAAAATATGTCTCGGATTGAAGCCTTACAGTTGGTTGACCATATTTAATGAATAGGAATTGTGTAAATGGCAATAAATAAGCAGTGGAATAAACAGTTAAATTTTATAAACCTTTCAGTTTTTAAACATTTTGATCACTGTGCATTCCTTCTCCAGTAATAGAATTTCTTGGCAAATCTAGTTAGCCATTTATCAAGAGGGATGTTCTTAAATTATATGTGCTTCTAAGCAACAAGCAACTGCGTGGATTGATGTCTACTTTAAACAGTCATGTGCCAGTGAAGAGCTGCCCACAGGCAGCTGCTTGATAGTAATTTCCACACAGAAATCTTCTAACAGAAACATCTACTGTTGTTCTGATGTGATGCAGACATTGTCTCCTTTGCATATTGCAGTCTGTTACTTACTCTCACTCTTCTATCCACAGGCGTCTGTTAATGATATATTGAAAATTCCAAAGGCCATTTCAGCCAACTCATTCTTAGCTTCACTCTGCCTTTAAGTCTAGAGCCAACGATTACAAAGTACTCTACAATATGTAACTCTGGGCTAGAAACACTGAAGTAGATATCACTGTCAGAAGCCTAGAGTCAAATCCTTTGAGTTATTTAGATAATGGTTCCCTGTTGAAGTATATGTTGCAGTATTGATGATGCACATGAAAGGATACTCTGGCCAAACTTTATGCCAGGAAATGTAAAGCAAATGGGGTTGAATTAACTTAATAATTTTCAACATCTGTCAAAATACCTTTGAGATGGTTATTTCAAAAAAAAGCATCAGTGCTACAAATTTTGCTAGCATCATACAATGATTTAACATGGATGTAATCTTTAAGATCCTGTACATGCCTCTATATGTCTGGTTAATAGGCATGTTATGATGCTGAATTAATTCAAATACTACAGACCTTTATCTTTTCTCATTGAAAATCAGATATCTTATGAATACAGTTAACACAAGCAATGACCTTTGTTATGTGTGACTTCACAGGCATTGACTGGTATCTTTTCAATATCTTCCTTTGGTACAGTGGATACTGACTATTTTGGAGATCGACAGAATTTCAGCCAAGCCTAATTCAATCTTAATCACAAACATCAGTAAGGTCATTACATAACAACCACAGCTTTTAGGAGAGCTGAGGGAGATTGACAGAGATGATGTTGGGAGGATGTGTGCCCTCATAGGAAAAATCTAGAAATAGGGTCACAGTGAGGAGTTTACCAGTTAAGGCAGAAATAAATAGAGGGTTTGCGATTTTTGAGAAATTTTATAGTTGAGGTTCGGGTTGTAAGTTTGCTCGCTGAGCTGGAAGGTTTGTTTCCAACGTTTTGTCACCATGCTAGGTAACATCATCAGTGAGCCTCCATTGAAGAACTGGTGTTCTGCCTCACTTTCTATTTGTGTCTCTAGTCTGTTATGTTGGGTGGTATCATTTCCGGTTGTTTTTCTCAGAAGTTGGTAAACAGGGTCCAAATCAGCAGACTGTGTTTAATTGGGTATCCATTGTTCTTGAATACACTATATAGGTTTATTTTCTGCTGCACACCAACATACAGACTAGCAAAGGAACTTCGCTGTAAACTGAAATACCTAGGAGAAGACTCATGCCCCTCCACCCTAGAATTCTTGAACACTCAAGATACCAAAATAGAAGAGGACTAAGTCATGATCTCCTTCGATGTAACTGCCCTATTCATATCAATCAACATCAACATGGCCAAAGAAACATTGACCTCACTACTAGATGAGCCAAGGACACAAACACCAGACAGCACCAGCTCCATCAGTAAGGACTGCATCCTCAAGCTGATAAACACAGTCTGCCAATTCTTAAACAACGAATCCAAACAAGAAGACAACATGCCCAGAGACTGTGGCCACACCACCATACATCAAAGACATCTCAGCGATGACTACCAGACTACTCCGACCCCTTGGCATCTTGGTAGCCCACAAATCTACCAACACACTGAAACAGCGACTGATGAAGGTTGGAGATGCCATCGATAGTATTGAGCACTTTTGCAGGCTGCAACGCAACATAGACAGGATGCAGAACTGGGTTGAGAAATGGCAGTTGGAGTTCAACCTAGATAAATGCAAAGTGATGTATTTTGGAAGGTCAAACTCAAATGCTGAATATAGGATTACAGACAGGATTCTTGACAGTGTGGAGGAATAGAAGGATCTTGTGTTCAAGTACATAGACTCCTCAAAGTTGCCACCCAAGTGGATAGGGTTGTTAAGAAAGCATATGGTGTTTTGGCTTTCATTAACAGGGGGATCGAGTTTAAGAGCTGTGAGGTTTTGCTACAGCTCTACAAGTCCCTGGTGAGACCACACTTGGAATATTGTGTCCAGTCCTGATCGCCCTACTATAGGAAAGGTACAAAGGCTTTGGAGAGGGTGCAAAGAAGGTTTACCAGGATGCTGCCTGGACTAGAAGGCTTGTCTTATGAAGAGAGATTGACTAAGCTCGGACTTTTCTCTCTGGAGAGAGTGAGGGAGGTCACCTGATCGAAGTATACAAGGTAATGAGAGGCATGGATAGAGTCAATAGCCAGAGACTTTTCCCAAGGGCAGGACTGACTGGCACAAGGGGACACAATTTTAAGATATTTCGAGGAAGGTATAGAGGAGCCATCAGAGGTAGATTCTTTACACAGAGAGTTGTGAATCATGGAATGCGTTGCCAGCAGTGGTGGTGGAAGCAGAGTCATTAGGGACATTTAAATGACTGCTGGACATGAACATGGACAGCGGTGAATTGAGGGGTGCGTAGGTTAGGTTATTTTATTAGGATTAATCCTCAGCACCACATCGTGGGTCGAAGGGCCTGTTCTGTGCTGTATGTTCTGTGAACCTAAAGGACCCTATAACAACAACCAGCAAAATGAATGTTATTTACAAAATATCTTGCAAGGACCGTAACAAACACAACATCAGATAGACAGGCAGGAAACTAGTCACCAGGATACATGAACACCAACTAGCCACCAAAAACATGAACCCACTATCACTAGTATCTTTACATACAGACAAAGAAGGACACCACTTTGACTTGGACAATACATCCATGCTAGGACAGGCTAAACAGAGACACGGATGGGAATTCCTAGAGGCCTGGCATTCAAACCGGAACTCCATCAATAAACACATCGATCTGGACCCAGTTTATCAACCTCTGTGGAAAAGAATCGGAATAGGGCAGCACGGTGGCTCAGTAGTTAGCACTGCTACCTCACAGCACCAGGGTCCCAGGTTTGATTCCAGCCTCAGGCGACTAGAGTTTGCACATCCTCCCAGTGTCTGTGTGGGTTTCCTCTGGGTGCTCCGGTTTCCTCCCACAGTCCAAAGAGTGCATGTCAGGTGAATTGGCCATGCTAAATTGCCCGTAGTGTTAGGTGTATTAGTCAGAGGGGAATGGAATTGGGTGAGTTACTCTTTGGAAGGTTGGTGTGGACTTACTGATGATGTTAGGTAAAAACAATGACTGCAGATGCTGGAAACCAGATTCTGGATGAATGGTGCTGGAAGAGGACAGCAGTTCAGGCAGCATCCGAGGAGCTTCAGCAAAATCGACGTTTCGGGCAAAAGCCCTTCATCAGGAATAAAGGCAGAGAGCCTGAAGCATGGAGAGATAAGCTAGAGGAGGGTGGGGGTGGGGAGAGAGTAGCATAGAGT